>NC_136006.1:11600178-11667678 GCF_048128805.1 Centroberyx gerrardi | reverse complement strand
AGAGGTCTGCAGTCTCCGAGTGCCCTTCTAGTTTGGTGTATGTGTTTGAAGCATGATTCTCAGTCAAGTGGAAGGATAAGTTAGCAAGTGAGATCAGTTATTGTTGCTGGTTGACTGCTTAGGAACCCAAGGACTTTCACTAGTAGTTAAAACTAAAGCAAAATATTTCTTTACTAATTGGCCAAGACTCTAGGTCAGTCAAACAACACAGATCAAGTAGAATATAGCAAAACAACTACTAAGTTACTGCAATAGATCATCTTTATGATGTATTGCTAAAACACTAACAATGTCAAAATACAGCTATTGGTGATATACTTCATTTTTCTGGGCCCATTTTGTTGTTTGGTGTATTTTTTTTTTATTTTCACTGATAACTGCCAAAAAGTGGACAACGTGATGTCAAATCAAGATATTTCCAATGCAGCTACATTGGAGTTTGATAGCAGAAAAGTTTTCAGCAATCTAAAACATCAGCTGTAAACATCAGATTTCAGTGTCAGTCCCTCAGAATCAAAGAGCTTCTTCTTCTTCTTCTTCTAGAGCCGCCATTTTGCACCGGCATTCAACAATCGCACAGGGAGAAATCCATCATAGAAGTGGCAGAGAGACCAATTTCTCCACTGACAGTAGTAAGTCCTCAATAGACCAGAATGCAATGCAGCCACAAGACATGCGTTGTGTTTTGAGTAAGCAAAGCATTGTGGGAAACATAGGAAATCAAATCACTAACTGAAGTAGACGCGGCAGTTACACCAAAAGCCTCTACTGGGTCTACAGGTACTGACCTATTGAATTTACTGCTGTTCTGACACAATGGTGGATCTAGTATTCCCATGATGTCACATGCATTTGCTACCAATATGGTGCTTTACCATATACACAGCCATATACACAGCTCATTGGCTGTGGCTGTCATTCGATTATAATCACCTGTTAATTTCCTACCAAGATGGCCGTGTGATGATGTAACAGAATACTATGAATTATCTTTTATTATGTCCCAACTCCTATTCTCCCTTCAAAAAAAAGGTGACTTTTCACATTTCCTTTGGCTCTGCTCCTCCTATCTACAGCTATGTAATTAAACCACAGATGGAAAGCCAGAATGTAATAGATTTGATGGTTTATTTATAACTGTGTTGGGCCTCCGCTATATGTATCTGGGTTAAATCACACTAATGACAGCACTATGGCAGAGAGAGAGAGAGAGTTAGAGAGAGAGAGAGAGAGAGAGAGTTAGAGAGAGAGAGAGAGAGAGAGTTGGGAGGAAAGCTGTGTGCTGCTTTCTTAGCCAAATGAGGCTCTCTGCGTTCACATGGGGATTTGTTGGACCACACATAGATACAGCAGTTGGATGAGACGGGGTGAACCAAGTTATTTTTGTTTTGTTTTCACTTTCTTTCTTTCTTTCTTTCTTTGTTTCTTTCTATCTTTGTTTCTTTCTTTTTTTCTTTCTTTCTTACTCTGTGTCTTTGGCTCTACAGAACTTCTCGTTTCTCTTGCATCTGTCAGTGGCCTATTTAACTCCATCTCCATCTCCCGCTAACACTCTCTCTCTCTCTTCTTTCTCTCACGGCCTTTTCATTACTCTCTGGCTCTCTGATGTTTTTCCCCCAGTTTCCTGTCTCAGCCTCTGCACCTCTCCTGCTCCTATACTTCCCTTTCCCCATCCCCCCCTCCCTCTTCCTCCATCAATCCCTCTCCCTCCGTCCCGTTTAACCCACCAAGAGCTTTTCCACCTTCCTTCTGGTCCCTTTCTCGCCTCTCGATCTCTGCTTCCTTCCTTTTACTCCCTCCTTCCCTCCTTCCCTCCCTCCCTGCACAAGCTTGCCGGCTCCTTGCACAAACATCAGATGGTTGTTGGCAGGGCGACAGATTGATCGCGCAGGCAGCCTATTTGTCCCGCGGCCAGCTCCTATAGCCGGCTCCTAAAAGGCCTCTAAGGCAATCTGAAAATCAGTCTCGTTGGTGAGGAGCCGGTCCCCCGGTTTGAATATGGAACAGCTTTGTCTGTGGCCGCTTAGCAAGCAGAATACAAATGCACCACATCAAATGTTTGGTCCCAGCACAATGCAGAAATCCCATTATACATTATCCACTAATGAAACAGTATCTATTCAGTTTACTGCCATATCGGTAGGCTGGGATTTATAGTAGACAAAAGGAATATAGAAGTGATTAGGCGGGGATATGTGGTTAAGAAACTTTCGACGACCTAACTTAAGTCCCAACAAATAACATAATGCAATCCTGCCATGAATGCAACACCACAGAACAAAAGTGTGGGACCTAAACTTGTCTACTGCATAAAATATTGCTTCAGGATTGACATTTAGTGTCTCGGACTCCATTTACATAAAACTACACAAATAAACAATAGCACACCTGGGAGGGAGCGCAGTAGAATTTAAAGGTATTGTCTGCAGCAGATACGCTGGTTTTATTTGGTCTCATTATCTGATTTTTATCTGACGCATGGAATATAAGCAAATGCCGCTGAATTTCAACTTCTGCTCATGTTATTTGTATACACAAACCACCTGGGTGCTTGCAGTGGGATCCAGCTAACTTGCTAATCATGCTGACGGAGTGTTCGTATTACAAAGTTATTAATTCTTTTGATTTTACAGTCTGCTGACAGTGGTGTAAAAGTTGACATCATTATGAAAGGCAAACAAAATACAAAATAGATTTGGAGTGTTCACTTCCAAAACGCCAAACGGAAAAATCCATTACTTTAAGGACCGAGTCTGTAAAAGTGTTTTCATTTTATCAGGTCTCCAGTTACCTACTCTCTTTTAAAATGTTATCACAGCTATCACAGCTGTCAGTTTTGTTTCAACTGGTGAATATTTCATTTTGGAACATTTTGGAAGTCTTGCTTCATTTGCTTCATCGACTTTCTAAAATCACGCATCACTGTACCATTAAGGTGTGTGTGTATGTGTGTATGTGTGTTTGTGTGTTATGTGTGTGTGTGTGTTTGTGTGTGTGCGTGTGTATTGATCGGCTGCCTTGCTCGCCACCTCATCGAGGAAATGTGGTTGAGTATCACCTTGTGGCTTTCAGCGTTCGGACAATCGCGTGTTGTCACTCCATCGCCTTAACTTTTTACACTTATCACCTGTTCCAGCCAGTTTAAAGCCAGTCAGTTCCGAGCGGCCCAAACCACGGGGTGAAATCAAATCAAATTTACAAGAAGCAACACAGATGCAGCACAGTAACGTCTCCGCCCCCACAGCTCTCGAAGCGTAACCTCTGCCCACTTCCCGAGGCTGATATGTCTGATAAGGTGCAGAAGACTTCTAGCACTTTAGCGGGTGAATAGCCTGCCTGGAGAGCACAAAAGACCTCTCCTCGAGATGGATCTGTGAAAGGTTACGTGCGAACACAGAGCCACCATTCACCACTAGAGTCATTCAGGAGTCAATACCATTGAAACTGAATTACAAAGGATCGGCCCTGGACCCTCTTCCCTACGAAATGTTATAATGCTGCTGAAGGTCACAGAAATGGCAGAGGATCCCAGTAGTTGTTCTAAGGCCCTCAGAGAGAGAGAGAGAGAGAGAGTGTGTGTGTGTGTGTGTGTGTGAGAGAGAGAGAGAGAGAGAGAGAGAGAGAGAGAGAGAGAGAGAGAGAGTAGATTGAGCAAGGGGAAAGACAGATAAGAACAAAGTGAGAAAAAGAGAAAGAGCAGAAAGCTGGAAAGGTTGGCAGACACAAAATGAAAGAGAGATGGGTAGGGAAAGGGGACAGAGAGAGAGAGAGACAGTGAGAGTGAGAGAGAGAGAGAGAGAGAGAGAGAGGTAGATTGAGCAATGGGGTTGACAGATAAGAACAAAGTGAGAAAAAGAGAAAGAGCAGAAAGCTGGGAAGGTTGGCAGACACAAAAAAGAAAAGGGGACAGAGAGAGAGAGAAAGTGGGGTGGGGAAGAGAGAGAGAGAGAGAGAGAGAGAGAGGAGAGACGGAAAAAAGGAGAGAAAAAGAGAGTAAGGGAAATAAAACGAGCAATAGAAAGCTATAAAGGAGGCAGAGCCAAAAAGAAAGTGGGATGGGCGGAGAGAGGGGATAGAAGAAACCGATAGAAAGAGAGAGAGAGAGAGAGAGAGAGAGAGAGAGAGAGAGAAAGTAGGGCACTTGCTGGATGAAATGGCTCGCCGGCGTTCTTTAAAGTTGAGCCATCACCAGCTCCGGCTCCCTGATGCTGCCTGCCAGGCCTCATCCTGCCTCGTCCCCCCGGTACACTCACACCTTTCACAGCTCCTCTCTCCATACCTCCGCCTGTCTCTCCGCTCTCTTTCATCCCATCTCTCCTTCAAACACACACACACACACACACACACACACATACATACATCCCCATCCCCTCCCCTTTCTTTCCGTCTTTCTTTCCCTCCTTGCCGCTTTACTGAATCGGCCTCTCTGCTCTTGCCTCTCTGTCTATTTTTGCTTTGAGTCTTTCTTTTTTTTGTGTTGAGTCTTTGTTTTTTTCTTTTGTTTTTGTGTTTGTTTTTTTTTTGCTTTCTGCTTATGGTGCGGAGGTAGTGCAATCTAAAGGCTGCGGATACCGTGACTTGTGCCCCGGTTTCTGAATGGATTTGTAAGATGAAGAGGTCAATAAACGAGCTTTTAAAATTCAAATTCTCTCTCTGACTCTCCATCCTGTGCGGCTGCAGAGGAGGGAAGCGTTGCGTTCATTTATTAATTTCCTAACCTAGTGTCCTAACCCTCCTCGAGGCTGCAGTTATGACACACCGTCAGCTGTCAAATTCAAATTCAAAATGCTTTATTGGCATGAATGACGATGTCAGTGTTGCCAAAGCAATGAGATACGACAAATAAGACAAACCTTCAAACTCTCTCTCTGGCTCCTCCGTCCCTCCTTTCCCTTGTTCTTGACTTCACTGCAATGCTTCTCTCTCTCTCTGTCTCTGTCTCTCTCTCTCTCTCTCTGTCTCTCTCTCTATCTCTCTCTCTTTCTCTTTCTCTCTCTCTCTCTCTCTGTCATACACACACACTTATGCCTTCTCTCACTAATGTTTGTCTCACTCTCAGTCTCAGTGGTTCACATCTTTTTGTGGGCCACCATGTTCTTCTGTTTAAGTCTCCCTCTTTGGTTTCTTTGTCTTTCTCGAACATCCTTCGCACACACACACACACACACACACACACTGAAAAACTGTGCCCTCCATCTCTCTACTTTGCTCTATGTCAGTTCTGTCTTTCGCTGTAGCAATGTTTACCTCTCTCTGTCTCATCCTCACCCAGCATTCATTGATATAGCGGTTTCATTGCTGTTTGATATGACCGAACCTGTGGTGAGAACATACGATACGATACGATACGAAATACTTTATTAATCCCCCAGGGGGGAAACTGAGTGCCACCATACATATAGGACAGACAACCGGTAGGACAGTAGGAAAAGGCATGTATCTCAAGGCAGTACAAAATAAGGGGAGAGCACAACACCATAATACATACTGTGAGCATCAATGTGACTGTACTAGTGTATGTTAGTGGTTATATAAGACATCAACATCAACATATTCATGGACACCAACATTACCACACTCCTCAGTACAACCACCATCCTAGTCATCAACATCAACATCAGATCATCATCGTCATCAACAACAGTGACAGTCAGCGACAATGTTCATTAAAAAACTTCACCGCAGCGGGTACAAAGCACTTCCTGAATCTCTCTGAAGAGCGCCTGGGCATAACAAACCTGTCGCTAAAAGAGCTCTTCAGTTCGCTAAAAACATTGTACATTGGATGATCCTCATTTTGCTGTAACACTCTTGAGTTTCCTACCCATTCTTTGCTCCGTGACCACTTCTAGCGAGTCAGGGGTCAAGCCAATAATGGATCCTGCCTTCCTGATCAGTTTATTGATCTTGTTTCTGTCCCCTGAGCTTAAGCCGCACCCCCAGCAAACAATAGCATAAAATAGAACTCTCTTGCTAAAATGCTTTGGTAAAACACATCAAAAGACCGGAGCTTCCTGAGGAAAAACAGCCTGGACTGGGCCCTTTTAGAGATGGCACTGGTATTCTCTTTCCAGTCCAGCCTATTATCCACAAGGACACCAAGGTACTTATAAGAGGAAACCACCTCAATAGCCTCATCTTTAATCAGGACAGGGGTCACCGCAGCCTTTTTCTTTCTAAAGTCAATGATAAGCTCCTTGGTCTTACTTAAATTTAAAATTAAGTGGTTTTCATCACACCACTCGACAAAGCCATCTATCTCCTGTTGGTAAGCTAGGTGGTTGTCTTTGAGGATGTAGCCAACAAGTGCAGAATCATCTAAAAAATTTTGCAGGTGGCAGCCAGTTGCCGGACTCAGCCTGCAGTCAGAGGTATATAAAGTGAATAAAAATGACTTTTTTGACTTTTTGATCTTTCCCTCATAGCTTTTCTCTTTCCTTTTCCATTCATCCCTTGATTTCTCATCTTGCTCAAAGCACTCTCAACTAAACCAAACATACTTAGACATACTTGAAATACTTAGTCCAGTGTGGCCGATTAAATACATCTCTTTCAAGAATAATATTTGGATATTTTTGGCTGATAAAAAATTTTGTTTCATTTCACTATGTGATGGTTAAAAATCTGAACATGTTCACAAGAAGAAGCTTCTTACATTTGGGAGCTTTTAGGAGCTGAAATATTTATTCTCTTTTGGATTACTGGTTGCCACTCAACAAATTTTAACACATTTTCTCACATACAGCTCTGAATGAATTATCAACATGAATTAGAATGGGACGCAGGTTGATTTAAGATTAGAGAAGAGGCCTTGTGACCAGAGGACTGCCAGCTCAAATCCTCGGACCAGATGGGAAGATGTGAGTACAAGAAGCGAATCAATAATGCTCATCCCTCCTTCCAGTGTACTTTCACTGAGGTGCCTTTGTGTTGCACTGGGCAGTTTCTAGGTGTGAATCCATGCAGCTGAATCAGTGTGAAGCAGGGCAGCGCTGAGAGAGACGGCTCAGTTGCACTCAGTCAACACACAGTGGGTGAGAAAAAAAGGTTTGAATAGATTAGGACACATCCTGACTCGAAACTGACGCTGAGCCAGGATGACAAAGCAACATCCTGTCTTGCATTCAGATCAGACAGTGGTCAGACATGAGACATCACAGCGTGTTTTGAAACTGTTATTGCATCCTTTCATGACATCAGAGGGATCATTGATCTATGTTTTGTTCAACACACCTCCGTGAAATGTCAAAATCCATGTGGAAATAATTATTTCTATGAAAGGTTTTTAAATTAATCCGTCAAAGGAATGACTGCAGTCATAAGACAGCATTCATTAAGAAGACACTGCCTTTTGATCATTTTTTAACAACTGATGAATAGATGAACAGATGAATGAATAGACGAATAGTTATACATTGTGTCACCTGGGAAAGTCCACATGAAAATCAAGTGATTTTGTTCCAGATCTGATTGTGAGATTGTGAGATTTATTTGCCAAGTACAATAAACGTTCAGGTATTTGTCTTGGTGACATGTAAGACACTACCTCTATTACAAAAATGCTGACTAGGAAAATGCTATCCTACCCCCATCTCTTGTCTTAGCTATTAATTGCATATTACCAAAATTATGCTAGATCTATGGATTCTCAAACTATTTCTGCTTCCTTCACACACCTGAGTATTGTAGGTTACACGTGTTTAGGAAATGGTATTTAAAATGTGGGGAAAAACTCTCTTTTACTTGCAATTAAACCATATTATTGAGAAAGCAATTGAAATTGAAAGCTGATGAAAACTTCAGGCATAGCCCAAAGACACATTCTGGGTCAGGTCCCACAGTTCACAAAACCAGACATTAGATCATCAGGCAGACCATAAGACTGTTAAGGAACTGTGCTCTTATAACTGTGACTAAAATGCTGTTTAAGGCAGCACATGGTGAGTTTCTAGGTAAAGGCTTCATCATGTGTTAGAGTTACTAGGCTTGCTCTTCACATCTGATTAAAAGCCTCTAAGTGAAACATTTCAATTTCGCAGCATTTCTAGGCATTGTTTATTTTCTTAAAACTACAATATGTAACTCGAGACAGGAAGCATATTGTTAGTCCCGCCCTCCTCCCCCACAGTTGGTCATGTTCACATCCCAAAACTTGTCACTCATCTTGATGAGCTGTCTACCTTGAAACGGCGTCTAGCCTGAGGCTGAGAACCAGCATCCATAAAGCCTCCACAGGTGTTGAAGAAGGAGACAACAAACACAGGGAATCGTCAATAAAAGAAAGCAATGGTGATATTCACCCATTTCATGTTTAGCCTTGCTGTTCTTTCATTTCTTACTGCTTTCCGCCAGTGTTGTTGTTGCTAATAATTCTCTCTGCTGGATAGTCACAACCCAGTTCATCACTGGCTGCGCCCACAGAAAACGGTTTACACCCCAAAATGTCCCAAACATCATTGAAAAGCCAATTTCAGGCAAACGGGGGATTTACATGTACACACAGGGTCACACACTGACCTAGATGGACGTGGTATGATAGGCCTATATCTTATTTATTAATTATTAGTTTAATGTCAAAAAGTTGCATATTGTAGCTTTAAATAGAAAAATAAATGGATCATGTCACGCCACAATAGTACTGATCTCAACTGTGGCTAAAATTATCCATTTAAGCCAGCAAGCATCTCATGAGATTTTGAGTAAAATACTTGCTCAAGTGTCTTACAGGATATGAAGAGCCTTGATCAAGATCTCCACATGTAACCAAAACAACTTCTCAGCTTTTATGAAAAACTGCTTGGCTGAAGTGTCATGCTCCAGCCCTGTTCCTGCTGGACTTGTGCCTCTCTGGAGAGTTGACCTCTAGTTGGGTTCAATCCATTTGTTCTTTGTTTTCATGCTATTGAACAAATGTTAGCCCTGTGTGCTGCATGCCAGCCCAGTGACGCCTATGCATGGCTAACATTCAATTTTCCTTGCTTAGATAACTACTTTTAATAAAAACGCTTTTTAAAAAACTACTACATACACAATGTGAGCTGTGGAAACAATAAACACTACTATGATCTTCCTGCTCATACTGAAGGAATCCATAGAAAATGTGTCCTTGATGCACTGTGTTAGCTGCTGAATTGATCAACCCAGCAGTTCATTCATGAGCCATTTGGTCTGCGATTTTATCAAAAGAGCCTTATGTATGTAGTGTTACAATGACACTACATTAAAATAAAATATTAACATGTAAAAGAAAGCAGCGATTCTTTGTGCTTGAAACTTACACAGTCAGGTATATTTAATAAAATATCACATCAAATTAATTGTATGATTGGTATAATTGATTATGATCTAAAACAATCACTGGTCCTTAGCTGAAATCTGCCAGCATCAGCATGACTAACAGCATGACTAACAGCTCCTGCGTAAGTAGTGAAACCTGGTTTATCTCCTGTATACATAAGTTGATAGTATATCTTTCAGTTGCATTTACAGTTATATTTTTGGTTTAAAGCCAATGTAGTTGTGACCTTTGACCTCCAGTAAACCAATACAATTGACAAAAAGTAGTTACTACTCTTTACCTCTGTAAAGCAGTGTAACCCAGTGTTTCTGTATCTTTTTTCAGTTAAACTCAGTTAAAGCTAGTTATGTTTGCACCAGTACTAGACATGGGAACTTAAAGTTTAGATGACAACATTTCCTCTTGGTCAACAACGAAGTGAGCCACAGACAGTTTTATCAAAACTAGATAGCTAAATGAACAAGCTGTCCCACAAAAGCACAGCAGTATATATCTTGTATTTTCAGACAAGCTGCCACATTTGATACTGTTGCTGGTACACAGGTGAATGATTTCACTGTTCCTCTTAAAAGTACATTATTTCAGCTTACATAGCATTATTTCATCGACTTACTGAAAGCTGCCACAGCCAGTATGAGTGTGACCACGATGGAGATCCAGGACACCCAGAGAGCTTTCTTCCTGTAGCTCTGGGCTTCATGGGGCTTCAGACGCATGCTGCTCTCCAGGAGGCCTGCAGGACAGAGACATTTCAACATACAATCCATTATTTCTTTTTTTACCTACCTGTATTTTGAGAGATTATTTGCAGTGTTCGTCTTATGTGATAATTTATTGATACTCTTTTTACTCGCACCCTCCACAGCTAGGTCAGAAGACACACTTCAAAATGCATATGACACATAACTGATAGACTCAGAATCCCATATTGTGGCTTTATTGATCGGCTTAACTGTGTTACAGCTGTCCTAATGTCACCACATCTTACTGTAATCATTGTTCATAGTCCATGTCATTGAAACCTCTGGCCACTTAATTGAAAAGCAGCCAATGCACTACCAAAGGCCCAATAGTATAAAACCATCACTGTGTAATTAAGGATGCCTTCAAACCATAATGGAACTGTCTCTTCCCTCCATCCTTCCTTCCTTCCCTCCCTCCATCCTTCCCATTTCATATCCCCCTTCAACTTCCAAGGGAAACTGGGCCGTTGGAGATTTGATTTAGTAGGTGGATTTTGATAGAGGGACATGAAACCCTTTTTGGAGATTTGATTCAGTAGGTGGATTTTGATAGAGGGACATGAAACCCTGGTTGGAGATTTGATTCAGTAGGTGGATTTTGATAGAGGGACATGAAACCCTGGTTGTGAGGAACAGATGAGTCTGTCTTTATTAGCCAGACTAAATAGTTTCACATGGAGAGGGAGTTAAATTGGAATACCACTCAGTTTAACAATTCACATGCATTTCCTAATGGCTCAGAGCGGCACTATCGGTATGTGAGCATGAACAAATCTTCGCCTGAAGTCAGAGACCAGACAGCCCAGATTCTAATCTGCCTCAAGCTGCTCCATTGACACGAAATGGGAGACTGACTTTGTGGATTCATACAATATTTATAAGTCTGCATTTTTTTACATCCAAATGAGCTTTTAATGCTATCAGTTACAATTCTATCCGGACAATTGTCCTGGTCGCTGTCACAGTCGGCTGTGAGCGATCCTGGGGCGCTGAGCTGCTGAAATGCAAAGGTGTTCCCCTTCAACACTGCCAGCCTGGCCAGAGAGAACCAGGCAGGCGATGACAACACCACATAGAGGGCTAAGTGGATGAGTGTATGTGTGTGTGTCATAAAGTGGGAACCTGGCCAGAAACAACTGCAAACAGAGAGCTGATGAAGTCGCATGGCTGGAATCGGGTTAAAAAGTCACCGAAATGTTTGTCATTACATTTTCTTCCCCCTACTATCGTCTCCTCCTCTCTCTCTTCCTCTCCTCCCTCCCCACCTCCCTACCTTTGGTCTAAGTGTGGAAACACTGCCTGCATCCCTTGTATCTCTGCCTGTGGTTGTCTATGACAGTGATTCTCAACCTATTTCATATCAAGGACCCCTAGTTTAGTCCACAATAGGGCCATGGACCCCAATTTGATGAGATTTTATCTCTCGGACCCATATCTGATAATATTTGTATTGTTAGATATGATTTTGTCCAGAATCCCATGACTATTTGTATTGTGGGTAGAGAGATAAGAGTGAAACTATGATCAAAATAGTCATTCTTCTACAAGTTTAACAATTCATCAATTTGCTGGGGACCCCCTGGAACCCCCTCAAGGACCCCTGGTGGTCCTCAGACCCCACATTGAGAACCACTGGTCTATAGTAAAGCAGGGAATGCTTAGGCCACCATCACATTAGGTACAAACCAGCTCTTTGGGGTGGAAAAACATTTAGAATCCATTGGAGCCCCCTAAAATGATTTTACAAGTTCAGGTCAGGTTGAAGATCCCCCATAGTTTTCCTCAGATGTTTTTCTGCAGTATCCTGATTCTAGAAAATGCAGCGAGGACAGAAACCTTGCACTTAATTAGTTTGAGAAAACTGCATGAAATACTGTGAGGCTTTTATATACCTTTACTGTGGAAACTACACTATGCTGACTTCAGCATGGCCTCTTCGATTTGGTATTTCTTTCATTTTTTAACTGCCTGGGATCCATATAATTTAGCAAATTTGTCACCCGCAGAATTGGTTTTATTAAAACATGTTAGTACTGTTGACGTTAAAGGGAAGCCATCAGAAACAGGCCAGTAACTCTTTTTCATCGCAGCCCATAGTTTAGCAAACACTAAACTAAACCTAACCTTTGACTTTCCCTGTCTAGCTGATGTGAAATCACTTAATCTGGTTGTAATTCATTTCTTTGAAGGAAAGAAAATCAAAGGAAATCACGTCCTGTGCATCAGTCAAGGAAAACACAAAGGTCAGCAAACTCAACTCAACTCACTGAGACTATTCTGTCACTGTTTAAGTGTGTGTGTGTGTGTGTGTGTGTGTGTGTGTGTGTGTGTGTGTGTGTGTGTGTGTGAGCGTCAGCATGCATTCATGCAAAATGAGTGCTAATGTGTGTACGTTTGTCTGTGTGCATGCATATAAAAGCGTGTATGTGTTTATGTATTGTATGTGTGTGTATGTATGTGTGTGTGTGTGTGAGAGAGAGAGAGAGAGAGAGAGAGAGAGCAAAAGGAGTCACATGACCCAACAGTTACAGCTACAACGACACACATCCAGTCATAAGATCAACTCTGTATCATGACCATTAACATTTACTATTTTCTACTGAAACAGTATGCAGACTGCTTGTCAACTGCATGTACGGTATGTAGCCTGTTGGATTTTTGTGTTGTGTGGAGCTGTATGGAAATAAGTGTAGACAAAAAATGTGTAGAATATTGCAAATAACTGTAATAAAACATTGGGAGCCTGACAGATCCATTAGCGTTGTGTGATATATTTGACATTTGTCCTGACAAAGCAGATTTCTCTGTGAACCCTGACATTTTGAGTTTCCATCTGAGTCTTTGAGCAACATGTGTATCAATCTGGAGTCGCTCTGTTGACACCGGACAAGGGGAAGGCTTTGTGAACACTGCAGCTAAAGCCAGGGCGATTTACTATGGATATTGGTGCATTTTCCGATCCAGAAATGGTAGGATTTACCATAAAGTAAAGCTTGATTGGGTGAAAATCCCCAGCAAACACTCTGTCTCCCATTACCTGAAGAGACTAGAGATTTGGTCATGGTCATAAAATATTGATTGAACTGTCTAAGCTTGTGTGACTTCTTTTTATACATATAAGCCTGCATATATATATAGTGCTCCCATTTGGAGTTGCAAATACTTGATTTCTAAAATTTCCTCATACTATTTAACATATAGCACTTGCTATAGGCTTCTCTAAAGATCAGATATATCAAATACATACTAAGCTGTTCATGATTCTACACGTTTGAATAAAATCACAATATTCTCCCACACTTGGAGGACAAATAATAAAAATAACAAAAACTGTGTTAAATCCCATGCTAGCTAAACTGGCAGATGCATAGATGTATGTGCATATGTGTGTGTGTGTGTGTGTGTGTGTGTGTGTGTGTGGGTGTGTGTGTGTGGGTGGTATAGGGGGAAGTGAGACAGCATGGTTGAATGCTGCCTCACTCTGCTCACATGATCCATGGCTGGGGGATCAGCCGGGAAAGCATGTGCTCCACACATCTCTCCTTAACACACACGTGTGTGTGTCTGTGGTCTGTGTGTCTGTCTCCCTCACTCACCTTTCTTTTATCAAAGTAATTAACAACAACCATCCAACTCAAATGGCCCACACTTCAGCAAAACACTTCAGTAAACAAATGACTGAACCTAATACACCAGGGAACCGTGTGACTCTAAACACAATGATGAAGAATTAATTACTCATCTAAATAAATTGAAAGCCACCCTGTTTGCTTTTATTGCCTCTCTTAATACCGTCTGACATCATTATCCCCTGTAATATCTAACAAAGAGTATGAATGGGCAGATAAATAGATAGATAGATAGATAGATAGATAGATAGCTCTTAAATATAAGCAAAAATCCAGTTTACATAGTGATGACAACACTAATTAAAGCAAACATTTCAATTTAATCAAGCCATAACATGCCTGATGTTATGAATATCATTAGTAGATAGATAGATAGATAGATAGAATACTTAAGATTAGTGGATTAGTAGCTTAAACAAATCATGCAACACTATTGTATTTTAGCCCAAAGGAAACAAAAACAAAATGCTGCTGGGAAAAAAACTATTTTGAAATGTGGGTTGCCACAGAAAAAAGTTTGAAAGCCAGTGCCATAGAGGAGCAGGATCAGATGACTGCAGAGGTTTTCCGAGAGCAACGGCGGGGACTTTTATGTAAATAGGGGAGAGATTGATGCAACCTACAAGGAGCAGAGCAGGGGAGGGAGGTAGAAAGGGAGAGCGTGAAAGCGAGTGAAAGAAAGACAGTGTGCTCAAGTGCGCGTGCATGTGTGTGTCTTTTGTTTTGTGCTTGCTTGTGTGTGTGTGTGTGTGATGTGTGTGACTTTTGTTTTGTGCTTGCTTGTGTGTGTGTGTGTGGTGTGTGTTATGGTGTGTTGGCATACATCTACCTCTTTCGCTTGACTTTTAAAAGAAACAGATTCCTCCTTGATGTCTGCTCCGCTCTTCTACCCGTGGCCAGTGTATTTTAATAGCTCATTATAATAGCTCTACATGTGCAGGCCGCATATTCATAACTAAGCATAACGAGCTTTGTTGACACATCACCTAATGAGGAGATTGGACCTCATTGTGGCCCTGGGAAAGTACCTTAAAGGAATCAATTTCCTGTATTTTTCCTGATGTATCAAATAGTAACATATTGCACCTCGTCATTAAAAAACACATTATAAAAACACAAAAGTGTAGATAGATAGATAGATAGATAGATAGATAGATTCCAATAATAGCTCTTAAATATAAGCCAAAATCCAATCTACATAGTGCTGACAACACTAATTAAAGCAAACATTTCAATTTAATTACTCAAGCCATATATGCCTGATGATATGAATATCATTTGCATGTAAAACTGCATAGTATAATTATCATATTAATTAAATCCTTTGTCATCAGATCCAGTAAACACACATAATGTTAAATAAATCTGTGGCTTGGAGCCTATAGAGAGACAAGCAGCAGGCTTATTGTTGACTGAGGCCCCGCTATTATCCACAGTGGAATGTTTTGTTTTTGATCACAGGCATTGTACACATGGGATAATGAATGGGATTATAGTGAGTTATGAGAGAGATCACACACATGCACTCAGACACACATACACACACACATACACACACACAAACACACACACAGAAACTCACACTAGCGCCTAAGCAAATGCACATACCCAGTGATGTATGTCAGGGTTTATTACATGTGACTAGTATGGAAATCTGACAGCTAAATCCAATTACCACTTACAGTATGTGAAGCAGAATGTGTGTGTTTGTGTGTGTGGGTGCGTGCGTGTGTTTTAAAGAACTATTGGATTCTCAGAAGCAATATCTTTTTGTAATCTTAGTCTATTGCATTTCACATCACGTTACACAAATATCCAATGTCAAAGCCCACACCATTAGGCCTATAAGAAAATAGAAAAACAGACAAGTGAATGAATGAATGAATGAATGAATGAATGAATGAATGAATAAATAGAGTTTGGTAGGTTAATAGAACCCATTTTGAGTTAACTATGCCTAATATGTTTTGAACTGAAATAGCTTTAACTTTTGCCTTCATCTAAAATCTATCCTGCTGACTAAGGGCCATCATAAATTATTCAAATGAGAGAAGGCTATAAATAACATGGGCAAAAAATCTCCACCACACACACACACACACACACACACAGGCCCCCTCCCCAGGTTCCCAGGTTTTTTTTCCCACCACATCCGTATAACTTTTTTTTTTTTTTTCAACAAAACAAAACACGAGAGAAGTTACCTTCTCCCTCCACGTTGTCGGTGATCTTCATCTCCTGGCCCGTGGTGAACGGGTCTGGCTGGCCGGGGGCTTTGGCTTGGTGGTGATGGTTGTTGGCGAAGCCATCCGGGGCGCACTGGCCGTTCCGCACCACCGCCGGGCAGGGATCCACGATAGTCGGGTCCGGGACAGGGTAGGACTCTTGAGTCGTCGGATCTGTCATTGTTGTTGCTGAGTTGTTGTCTTTTTGTTTTTTTTTAGGGTCAGAAGCAGAGGGGAAAAAAAGATTCACACCGGTTTGTCAAGTGCAGCAGCCATCCAGCGCGTCCGATGCCACCGGTGTCGACTTGCGCAGGGGGAGAGAGATGGCGATAAGAGCAGATTGGAGATAAAGCACTATCTCCCCAGCATCAGCAGCGACACAACTCCCTCCGGATGAATAAAAGTCTACAGGGAAACAGCTCTGCAGGCTGGATTTAAATACTGAGCGAATTAAAGACACCCACTTGTAAGGTTAGATGCGGCGATGCGATACTGTGATCTACTGTGATCTGCTGTGGATCTGGCAGGCGGTGCCAGCAAGTTTTTTTTCTCCTCCCCTCTCTCTCTCTCTCTCTCTCTCTCTCTCTCTCTCTCTCTCTCTCTCTCTCTCTCTCTCTCCTCTCAGCACCTATTAACTCCCATACAGCCCACTAAACGAAACACAATGAGTTACATTTTTTTTCTTTTTAATTGATTAGGCTTTTGCTATCCCATAAATATCCGATAAATGGCTATTTTTGATATTACGAAGCAGAACTGTAGTAACCCTAATCTTTTAGAGGGAGTCTAGGCCTATATGCAAATATCCTACATAACATAGCCTACCTATAGCAATGGTATAGTGAAACTATAGTGAAAATAGTGATAACACTATTATGGTCCCCATAAACTCACTATTGATAACACCGGACACCCTGTAAGGAATATAGTAGGAATATTGATTTTTCACCAGAGTGGCAGTTGGTTTAAAACATTATCAATTCTCTAAGCCAGATTTCATATCTTCCTTTGGAATTTGCATTTTCTCTTGAATGTGTGAATCACCTGATCGACAATTTTCACTCCTTCCACCGGGTTTATTAAACAATCTCCCTCTGTCTCTGTCTCTGTCCCACTCTCTCTCTCTCTCTCTCTCTCTCTCTCTCTCTCTCTCTCACACACACACACACACACACACACACACAAAGGACAAAGGTCTCACACACGAGAGTGTGTGTGTGTGTGAGAGAGAGAGAGAGAGAGAGAGAGAGAGAGAGAGAGAGAGAGAGAGAGAGAGAGAGAGAGAGAGAAAGAGTTTAGTCTACTAATGGGTCTATCAATTAACCACCAGGTGGCGCCTGTTCACCCGGGACATTCACCTGTTCCGCCTGTGTCAAGGTGGAGACTGGACAAGAACAAATAATGATCCTGCAGCGTCACTTCACTGAAACCTACGCTATGGCAAAGTCCCTGCATCCACTAGCATATGACTTAAAAACTGCTTAACCAAAAGTGCTTATATCAACTAAATTCCAAGGTGGAGCAATGATTTATGAATGAAAAGATGTCATTATTACTTGATCAATGTGATAAATTATTAGACGCACACAGCTTTAGAGGGAACATTCATCCTGAATGCTCCCCTGATGAATTATTATTATTATTATTATTATTATTATTATTATTTTAGATAGGCCTATGTCTCCTAAATAAATGTTTTTTACTTGATCTTTTCCCTCCATTACAATGATAAGAAGATACAAGATCAAATTTGAACTCATTTAGGCTATTGCGGGTATACACATCAGATAAAAAAAAAAAAAGGTCTTAAGAATTGTTGAATGTGTCAATTTTAACAGCAGCCTAAAGCCAAATTACTGGCAACGCACAGCGCAACACATTTCCATGCAGCATATTGGCTGTATTATCCTGCAATATCAAAACAACACTCAGATAGCCTATTTTGAAGCGCCTACTGTAAGTCATAGGCAGAACTAAGCGGATAAAAAGCTGATTCAGCGTAAAGAGTCAACTGGCAGGCAGCCAGAGCATCCTGTTCAGAGAGAGATGCTGCATTATATATACATATGAAAGTGGTGAGGAAAAAAAACAGCCTACTAAATCATCTGGGCTTATTAGGCTATACTGCGGGCTGATAGGCCACATTATAGGGGCTTAATAGTGTTTAATAGCGTATTCATACGGCACGGGCTTTATACCTGGGTTATAGGCTAAGTAATGAATGACATGGGTGAAGTAGTGAATTTCCCAGCAGCCATTCATTCACCTGTCGGTCATTGGTTTCTGCAGAGGGCGGGGAATCAGCCTGTTCACGTTTGTAAAACTGCTTTTACGCGCAATCTGTGTTTTAAATCGCTGGCAGCAGAATTCCACGTTCACTCGCGGGTAAAGAGTTCACCAGGATGAAGGTTGACATTCATAATCATATTTTACCGAAGGAATGGCCCGATCTGAAGCAGGTAGGCAATGGGAGAGATCATTCAGTACCTAAGGCATATTGCATAATCGCCTGGAGCCTCAGCGTGCGTAATTACACACTGTCTGTCTATCTACCAGGCAAAATGTTTACTTCTTCTGTCCATTCTGTTGCTGACACACTTTTCCCATTATCCACGTTACACCTCATTGAATTGAATGTTATTAAAGGCCAGAAAAGGTGTACTGACATGTTCCCTTTGAGTGCCAGTGAGGAGTTTAACAGTCCACTCCATAAATCTGTGTTCTCTCCAGCTGGTTAAACTTTAATCAATAGCTGGCGCTGGCCTTGTACTTCCCTGTCCTGTCTGTTGCTGCTCCTATATGTCTTTGTCAATATGGAGGCCTGGCTTGAGCTAATGATTGTCCATGTTCTGTGGCAGAGAGGAGGGGGGTGTTCATCTGGTGCCCTCACCTCCCACCTGCTCTCCAGGCACATTTCCTCTAAAGTTTTTTGGCTTTCTATTTAGGCAGAGGAGTAATGTGTGTTGATCATGATGACTGTTGATATTGTTTTGGAGTTGTAAGATATTAGTGATATTCCTTAAAAAGTAACTTCACACCATCACACTTTTTTTTTGCTGAGATGTTTGGCTTTCAGTTTTGGCAAGCTGAAATTTATTGACTCAAATCAAAATTTAGTCAGTTATGTAATCCAATAATGTATCACTACTAACGCCAATGCCAGCCAGAAACAGGTTCAAGATTTTGGTTTCAGACCAGGCGGGTAACTTGAGGAGAGGGAGATAGCATTCTCTTGTTAGTACAAAAAAAGTCAATGCATTCCCCTGATTCACACTACATTTGAGGGAAAAGGCCAGAGGAGACAATTTCACTTCCCACCAACTCCCTTGTCGAATTTGTATAAATTACCCACTAGTCCTGACCTATAGTTCAATAAACCAGCGGGTTTAAAATGAAATAGCTACCGCACTTTGCATTCTGAGAAGTTGAAGCGTCGCCGTTGCATGAACAAAGTATGCAGTTATTGCTGATCTGCAGGGATATGAAACGGGGCTCTGCCGGCTGTATTGCTCACGTAGGCCCAGATCATCTGCGGCTTCATCTGTATGCATATGAGTCGACATTTGAGCAGCCTCAGATGGCATTCCCTCTGAGTGATCCAGGGTGTTAGTGGATAGTCCTCCGGGATGAACATTGAACCCCTGAAGATGAGTCGCCCCTGTTCCACAGCAGGGCCGGGTGGAGGTTACAGGGCCCGGGCAAACTCAGATGTGCTGGTTTTAGTGCTGAAACAATGAGTCGATTAATCAAGTTCAAGTTACACTTTATTGTCATCTCAGTTGCATAAATCTACATATACTGTATACATCCAACTATACATAGACTGTACACAGTGACATGAAATATCGTTTCTCCAGGCTCAGGTGCAAACTGAACCCGGAGAGGTCACTGCAACTGATCACGCTGCCATCTTTGTTTATCAACAGAAAATTAATCGATTTTAATTTTGATAAACGATTAATTGTTTCATATCATTATAAAATGAATACCTTGGGGGGTTTTTTGGCTGCTGGTCAGACTAAGTAAGCAATTTTAAGAATCACTCTGGGCTCTGGTAACTTGTGATGGCCATTTGTCATTATTTTTGACATTGTATAGACTAAATGATTAATCGATTAAGTAATCGATAGATTAATTGATCATTGGTTACAGCCGAGGTTGGTTTTGAGGCACTTCAGTGAGTGAGCTTGTCCTGGTTTGGCCTGCTCGGCCCTGTTGTGGAACCATGCTAATGTTTACTTTAAGAGATTTTAGATCTAAGTCAAGATCTGTAATCCCATGCACAGCGTAATGTGCTTTGTATGTATTAGTATGGACTATTTGTAAAACTGCACAATGTTGTGTTTAGCATAATCACTGAGTGTTGTATGTGTTTCAGAGGTACGGATATGACGGGTTTGTCCAGCTTCACCATCACTGCAAGGTGAGTCACATTGTACAATTTTTTGAACAGCATGTGTTCAAAATGCACATGCAAGGCGATGCATACTGTGTGTGTGTTTAAGTGGGCACAGCGTTGGGACAAAGCCAATTCTGCGGTAGGTGTGTGTGAGTGTGTGTGTGCTGGTGCACTTACGCAAGTGCATGACGTGTACTGTGTGCTCTGTTGGGGACCCAGCAGGTTCCCCGGGCTGAACCCAGCCCTGTGGCCCCGTCAGCCCGGGTCTCGCTGTGTGAACAGCTGCAGAACTCAGCATGGAGCCACTGTATCAGCAGAGAGAGTCACTTCAAACAGAGCAGAACACAGTAGAGCCAGGCAGCTGCTCAGGCTATGCAACTTTTGCCGTCAGACGCTGGGCTTTTGGCATCGGCAAACTGCACATAAGGACACATACTTGAATGTGTCACACCAGTGCATCCTAAACATAAGCCATGCCTGGTGCTCACCTGCCCTTAAAGTCCTGATGCAGATGTAAGAACAGATCTAGAGTCTGTCCAAAGAAGACTCCAAACCACATTAAAACACAGTGTGTGAATGCACCCAAGATGAGGGGATTTTTTCAAACTACAACCATTAATGCTTAAATCAGTGTCCAATCATCATTGTGTGTATTTGCTCCTGTATTTAAATATAGCTTGAGATCCTGTTTACACAGAATCTAGACACATCTTTTGTCAATTTTGATGCGAGGTGTAAATGAAATGAAAAATCTCATTCTCATTCATGTAATTCTATTGTCCATGTAACAGTAATCAGCTGTCTGCTGCCATCATGTGGTTGCATTTTCAAGTGTTGTGAGATCCAAATGCCATAGAAGTTAACAAGCTTGCAAACTGCAACAATGAATTGATAAAATGACCCAGAGTAGGTCTCAAAATAAATCAGCCAAGGTGTCAGGACTCCAAAACGGAAAGACCAGGAACATTAAATCATTCATCCATTCTTGCTTGCTTTCATTCTTTCTAGAGTGAGCAGATGCTCTCTGGGCAGTTTTTTTATTCAGACAGGGGGAAAGTGGAGAGTTAACAGATAAAAACAGATTACACTACAAAATGTCCCTGGCCCACACACTGGTGGTCATGGCTTTGAGAGGCGGCAGGTCCATGCACTGTACCACACATTAAAATTGACTAGGGACAATATTAAGTTTGCAGACTTTTGCAGCAGTGCCAATGAAGCATGTGAATGGTGCCAAGGTCCTGTTTTGTTTTCCCAGGGTGAAGCAAAGATGATGAGGGATGGCAAGCTGTTCCGAGTGATTCAGGAAAACTGCTGGGATGCAAACGCACGGATACGAGACATGGATCAACATGGTATAAGCACAGTCATTAAATTAAATACAGGGACAACAAAAACTCCTACGACACAGCCTTTTTCATAGCTTGTGCCTGCCTGAAAATGATATTTCTGTTTATAACATCCAGGTGTCACAGTTCAAGCCCTTTCCACCGTTCCTGTGATGTTCAGTTACTGGGTAAGCATGCGTTAAGTCAGAGCAAATGTCATCCGATAAAATGGGGCAATCATATTTTATTACTGTTTGTGCAACACTTGAAACCGAATAGTGTTCCTCGTGCCCAAATGACTGTGAGCTGCACTTATCCACAGAATATATTTTTGGTAGTCTGGTTTAAATTTCTATTATGCATCAATCTTCTTGATTTTTAACCACAGCAGTCCATGTCTGTCTGCAAAGCTGCTTTATTTTTAGTAGTAGTTCATCTTTTTTTTTTTTTTTACTTTGCACACAAGTTATAAACACCAACACCTCTTAGATGAAGCATAGGTGTGATTAAATGCAATTCATCTTTCATAGATTTTTCCCCTTGCCTTATTACCCGATTAATCCTGATTTGTGATCACAGGCCAAACCCCACGACACCCTGGATCTCTGCGTCCTCCTGAATGACAGCTTGGCCCAGACGGTGCGCAGCCACCCCAAGAGGTTTGTGGGTCTGGGCACGCTGCCCATGCAGGCCCCCGACCTGGCCGCGCTGGAGCTGAGGCGCTGCGTGAAGGAGCTGGGCTTCCCTGGGGTGCAGATTGGCTCGCATATCAACCACTGGGACCTCAACGCCCCTGAACTCTATCCTGTCTATGCTGTGAGACGTTGTATACTGTAGTACATGCTTACTAAGTTCCCAATGGAGCGTTATGCAATAATACTCCAGTGATTGATTATGTACCTACATTTTTGTTTAGAGGAATTGAAAAAATATACAGTAACCAGTTAGCTAAGTTACACTTCTTTTATACTGTATCTCCATTCCTCTGTATGTAAAGCATGCATCCTCATTCATCAAGAAATACTGACCTTGGACATACCAGATTGTGCCCACTGCAATGTGCAATGTGTCTTCCATGCAGACAGCTGAGGAGCTGAACTGCTCCATATTCGTCCACCCGTGGGACATGCAGACAGATGGGAGGATGGCTAAGTATTGGCTGCCCTGGCTGGTGGGTGAGTGAGAAGGAGGAGGAGTAGGAGATATTGAATATGCCCCCCTGGTCCAATCGATAGGAAATAAAATACCCTTGTCTAGTGGAAAAAAATACCAGCTCCTTGTCTGCTGTTCTGCTGGGATCCATGTTGCAAATACACAGTGCTAAACACTGGACCCACTATTATTTATGGACAGAAGTAAAGTACAATATGCCCAAAAGCTGTAAAATCATGTTTGGTCCATCATGCACATGGAACAATTTAAAGGAATGCAGATGGGCAATTTTGCGAACAACTATAACCCCACTACAATATTGTTCACTTATACTGTCTTTGAAAAAATGCCCTTTACAATAGAATAAAGATGACATTTACTTATCTTAAGGTGCAGTGTGAAAACAACAATTATCTTTTGTTGTGTTTTCCCTTCCCAAAGGCATGCCGTCAGAGACGACCATGGCTATTTGCTCAATGATATTTGGCGGTGTCTTCGAGAGATTTCCTAAACTGAAGGTCTGCTTTGCTCACGGAGGTACAGAGGAGACCAGATATAACCTGTACATTTCAAATTCAGTTCATAAAGTCACAGCAGAACAATGTGCATTCTACTGCGTCTTTTTTGTTTGTTGCTCGATATAACTGTGCAAAACGTTTAAGAGCACAAGGATGCAACAGGATACTATGAGCCACAGCGTGTTGTTATTTGACCTTTAATGCTTTTTGCTTTGTCTGGTTACAGGTGGCTCTTTCCCGTTCACCATAGGCAGGATTGAACATGGCCACACGGTTCGCCCTGACCTGTGTGCGGTGGACAACAAGATCAACCCACGGAAATACCTCGGCTCTTTCTACACCGACTCCCTAGTCCACGATCCCGTCGCCCTGAAGCTGCTCATCGATGTTATTGGAAAAGTGAGCTGCTCATTTGCCAGCCGTGCCATACTGTTAATTGACTTTCACACTGTCAGCTTAGTGAAGACACCGAGGGAATATGAGGCTGCCAATATTATTATATTAATATATAAATAATTTCTAGGCTATGGCAGGGATGGTCTGGTCAAGCTCACCCAACTTTGACAATCAACCCACCAGCTACTCTCTCTCTCTCTCTCTCTCTCTCTCTCTCTCTCTCTCTCTCTCTCTCTCTCTCACACACACACACACACACACACACACACACATACAGTATATATATATATATATATATAGTAACTATTGATACCATCATCAGTTTTATCAATATATACATTATGTATATGATCATTTGTTCACTAGTACCGCTACAATAATCATGGGATATTCAGCTAGTTTAAGGCCAAGTTCACATGAATCTACTCCTCATTCAGGACAAAGTGATGCTGGGAACAGACTATCCATTCCCGCTGGGCGAGCTGCAGCCTGGATCACTGATTGAGTCCATGGATGAGTTTGACGAGACACTGAAGGTAACATTATGTCCCTCTCCTACATGCAGACAATGCAGATATCGTAACTATATTGTCATGAATTGTTGTAAAATTAACAGACATGGAAATGACTTTATATGACCTTATATATCTATAGCACACCTGATAAACCATAGGTTAAGCAGACAAGAAGTAGGCTTATTAACAGTAATGGAAAGGACACTGTGCTATAATTTGGAACTAGCTATTGGAAGACTTTTGGAAGAAATATCTTTAAGTCTGCTAGTCTTTAGAGGTTAATTGACCATGTATTGTAACATGGGGAATGGAGTTGTGATTCCCAATAACAAGCAAGCAGATCTTGTTAAGGGTCAATAGTAAACACTAGAGTCATTCTTTAGTCTTTTAAATGAGGATAAATGAGGTTACAGAAAAGGCAGTGATTAGGTAGAAAAAATGTTAAAATGTATTCAATATGATTTGTACACTTTTGTATTGCAGGATAAGCTGCTTATCGGAAACGCACTGGAATTTTTGGGCCTCAAAAGAGAACAGTTTGAGTAACAAGAAAATCAGAGATACAACTGCTTCGCACAAGGATTAAATGAAAATGTTTTATTTACGCATTCTAATAATTCCAAGGAAAATACAGTTTTGTATTATCTTGTACAGTAGATTCAACCTATTTTATTGTTGTTTGGATAAAATGTTTTTAATTAAATGCTTTCAGTATTCAAATTTGTGAATTGCCTTATTTGTTTGACAACAACAACCACATTAGTGCCTCTGGGAATAGAAAATGCAGGCTACCATATTTTGTATGTATAGTGTCTCAGGAGGATAGTGTTGAACATGAATTACACTTTGGGTTCACAATCAGCATTGATGATGAATAGAGACAAAGATAATGACGATTATTCTCTTAATCTCTGACAGAAGCCACGTGTCATCCAATTGGCCTAAAGACATTCTGTATATTATGTAATTTATAATAATGGTATGATTTGTAGGCTGCCAATTTGAAGTCACACTAAAACAAAATGCACTAATTTCAAAGATACCGAGGGAAACACACTAAGGCTAAACCAAGAGTTGGAGGGCATTAATGATCAGAATGAAACAATAATAGCTTATTGACCTCCTACATCATGGTTATAATAAAAAAAAGAAACATACACCGGGGTTTCAAATCCACCACCATCGAAGAAGTAGCTTGTTGTTTCCTGTGCCAACTAACGTCACATCCGCTTTCTCGATGCCCTAAGCGAATGTTGGAGAGCAATGGCGGCGTGCCGGGGGTCTTCGTCGAAATGGTTTTTCACCCGGGAGCAACTCGAAAACACGCCGTCTCGCCGCTGTGGAGTAGAACCGGACCGGGAGCTCTCCTACCGGCAACAGGCGGCGAACCTGATCCAAGACATGGGCCAGAGACTCAACGTGTATCCTTTGTAAACAAACTCTCATTCGGCTAGGCTGGGACAGACATGGCGCTCATTCTCGATGTGGGCCCGTTAGCTAGCTAATTTAACCCGGCTGCGGAGTTTAGCGGACAAGGGGTTTGGGACGCTTTGTTATATTTTTGTCTTAGTTACCGTTATTCTAATGCATTCCTTATCTGCAATGTCGATGTCATTTACGTTTTCCCTGGCTTTCCAGCACTCTAAGTAACGGCAGTGTCCCTCGAAGCTTGGCGATGAAAAGGCCACTAGCCGAGCTTGCTAGCGTCGCTAGCCTGTCCCTAGTCCTTCAGCAACCCCGTATCGATAGAATAAATATGTCTCGCTCCTAAGATCTCAGTTAATCAAAAAACAACGATTAGCTTCAATAGGACAGATAACTTAATACCCAATGTTGTCACTGTGTTGCTGGCATGATGCGGTTTGGTTCCTGTCACGTAGCTAGGTGACCAGGCTTGCTAGCCAGTTGTCGTTTGCCCACCTGTCGTCTTTCACACTCTGACCGACCTCAGTCTTTTAAAACGCTACACAGCAGTTTATGGGTTGGCTTGATATTACTAATAAACGGAACGATTCACCCTATGCTTGCAACTTATGTAATAGAAGTGGATTTCCATTCATAATTGTTGTCCTTGACCCACCCTCCAGCTCACAATTAACAATAAATACAGCTATTGTTTACATGCATAGATTTTATATGCACCACTCTTTCACCAAATTCCATAGAAATGTAAGTATTCAGTGATACCACAATATTGCTTTTGATGTATATTTTACCTGTCAGAATATGACTTGGATATATCACCATTTGGTCAGTATAGGGCTTTATTTGTAATGCCTCAATGCAATGTTTTTTGTTTTTTTTACAGATAATTTCTCCAACCACCTTATTCCTTGCTGCAAAAGTGGAAGAGCAACCTCGGAAACTCGAACATGTGATCAAAGTTGCACATGCTTGCCTAAACCCCCAAGAACCGCCGCTAGACACAAAAAGTAATGTAAGTTCGGGTAGATCTGGGTATTGTAGGTTTGAAAATGATCTTCCTTTCTGCATCTGTCTTTCCACTTCTCTCAGTGGTCATGGTTTGCCTATGTCTGATTGGCTGTGCAAAGCTCCCTTGCCTTGTCCAAAGGGCTTATTTGGCCTGTTTTGGCCTGATGTTGGTGTGTACTGAACACCTCCACCTACCACCACTCGCATTAAAAGAAACAGAGCCTCTCTGTGGAGTTTTGGTTCTTTAAAATCAGCTGTTAGGGGGTTTGATTAATAGACTCATTACAATTGTTATGTAATGACTGTCTATCAAACTTCAGGCATACCTCCAGCAAGCTCAAGAGCTGGTGATACTTGAAACCATAGTGCTGCAGACCCTCGGTAAGTAATGGTGACTGGAGTGGATGACTTGAGAAAGAGAGAGAGAGAGCACTTTGTTTATCATAATCATTATCATCGGCTTATCATTATCAATAAGAGTGTGGTATGATTGACCGCTGTTGATTTATTTATCACAGCCTGTTGAGTGAAATGTTTTATCAGCTGCCGAATGGGTTGCTTGTCAAGTACATTTCTTCAGTAAATCATGTAAAGGTGACATGTCATTCTCTCTCAGTGCCGATATTCACTTAGTCGTATGCCGTGGAAACCGATAAAGTCTTATTAGAGGAGTTTTCAAAGGAGTCTTGGCAAATGTTATCGCTGCGTTCAGGGCTGTAGTCACCATGACAACATTTTTTGTCAGCTGCAACCATCTGTGTGTGCAGTTTTGAAATGCGTGCAACACTGAGATAAATGCCTGTCATTCAGAGTGAAAGCATTCAGAACTGATTTGATTGCACTCCGTTTAGACCCGGCTGAATCAACCGAATTGCCCATCAAGTCCAACTGTTCATTTATAGATATTTTTCTTATTTGAATCAGAATTGATAGTCGAAAATGTTCTGAATTAGATGTATTTGCTTGTGCATAAAATGACATGTCACCTCCCAACTGTGTCTGTGTTGAACTCACCTGTCATGTATTTTGTTCCAGGCTTTGAAATTACTATTGAACACCCACACACTGATGTGGTGAAATGTTCCCAGCTAGTGCGAGGTAGAGGCTTCCTTCTTTGCTCTTTGTGCCCTCTGCTCTTGTCTGTCCCACCTCAGATACGGGTGGGGAGGGGGGTGAAAATCCTGCTGATTTCATGTTTACATAACCACACACATCTGTTCTGTTGATGACCTTTCGAGTCCATTGTCCCTGTATATGACATAGCAACTTTACACGAAAGACTTGATTTCTTGGCACAGATTGAGCCAAGTCCAGGACTGAAGCGTATGGAAATTGAGATTTCACTGCAAGGTTTTGCTCAGATCAGGAGCAAAATGTTTATCTTAAATGTTTTGACTGGTGCTTTGCAGTTTCATACTGTATCTCAGAAACTGACGCCTTCCATGGTGGTTTTGGTTGACGGCCTAAGGTCTGCTTCTGGGTTGCACTTGGATAGTGTAACCAGTGTAGCCGTAGCACTAGAATGGAAAGAAAGGACACTTCCCTGCCTGACCTTAGATTTCTTAGATTGTCTTTTTACTGATGTGTTTTTGGCTTCACTTGTGAGGTTGCCAGAAAGCTCAAGGATTAAAGAATTTTCTGTTACCATTTTCCTTATTTTCCATTGTCTGTTAGACAGTAATGTGATGAATTCGCATCATATTACAGGCTTAATTTATATAATTATCCAGCTTACTTCACGTTTCCTTGATGCTAAGCTTGGTCCGTCGGCTAGGATGTTTTTCCCCATCTCACTGTTCACTGGCAAACAAGCTCCATTGAATGTTATTTTCAGTCTTGGCCTTGGCTTAATCAGTGTTTTCGAAATGAACTAAAAGGTAACAAATCAGCTCCTTTCCTAATGATAATCCAATTGTTTTGGTTGGCAAAAACAGTAATCTTTTGTTTTCTTTCTTTTTTCTTCCCTGTCTGTCTCTCTCTCTCTCTCTCTTCCCTCACAGCAAGCAAGGATCTGGCACAGACTTCCTATTTCATGGCTACCAACAGGTTGTTATCCTGCCCCTCCTTTGTTGCACTGTGACTGCACACCATAGCTTCCTGTAATGCAGGTTACCCTTTCAGTGTCCAACGGGCCCTACTTGCGCCGGTGGTTGTTGGGATGCTTGCCTCCTCCCCTCAGCTCCCCTCCCCTGGTCGAGGGGAGCGGGTCAGGGTGGCTCGTAGCGTTACCGGCCCCGGTCGCAGTGCGGTGTATTGTACAAGGGACCAAGAGTTGGCACAGATGGGTTGAATGCAAGATGTGAAGTGTAGTGGTGCGCTTGAAACCCACACGTTTGCTCGGTTGCGAAAAAAGTGCATATGTCTAAAAGAAAGACACTTTGGTAGCCTGAATAGCAGCTAAAGATTACACAGATGTAAACATTTCGTAGAGGTCCTTCCGGTAAGTACCGCAAATTCGTTTTTTTTTCTTTTTCATATTCATTTGTGCAAAATGCAGTATCTGCTGAAATATTTTTCACTTTTCGCAGTATTTGCTTGTCTTAACATGCACATTTTTTCTAGCTGTTCAACAGCCTTCTTGCATAAATCTAGCCTATTTAAGATAAGACAATGAAAACTTGTTGATAGTGACCCATTAAGGACCTGCAATGTAGAATACCTTCCACATATTCCTTAAGCATTGAGTATGTCTTGTGTATTGACCACACCTGCTTGTGTTTTATGCATCTGGTGATTATTATTTATTCTAAAGTGAGGAAAAAAACGACCTCCCTAACATTTCTTTTAGTAGGTAGACTGGGTCCTTAAAGGGTTTGTTTAAAGTAGTCTGTTGTAGAAGGGATTGGTATTAATTTTAAAGTTTTTGTCTCAAACTTTTGAACATTAGTTAACCTGATGTACAATGTCTGGACCCTGACTGCAAACGGTTCTGGGTGTTTCGCACCCAGCTTGCGTAGTTGTTGATATAATTTATTGAAAGAGTGAAAGCAGGAGCCAAGGAATGTTCTTAAAACGGCTCAGAAGTACGCTGACTGATATTGATTTGTTTTGAGTTTAGTCAGGAAGACTCAGATTCCTATGAATCAAAGGATGTAAGATATAAATCCATCTGAGACGGAGGTTTGAAATGAACTGCAGTCATCAGTCAAATGCTGGTAAATGTTGGCTGTGACTGATAGCTTTGTTTACTGGCAATGTAATCTGAAATACCAGACTCCAGACATTGTACTTGTCTCTGCGCCCAAGGTTACCATCCAGCTCTTACCAGATGTATTTTAAAACGCAGCGCTCAGTGATGGCTAGTTCTGCAGGCTGAGACTTGGATAATGTCTGTAAGTCTCACAGAGTGCTGCTGAACTTAGATATTACATGGACCAGACTTGCCCTGAGGATCTTTCATATCACATTATTTATAAGTGTATAATCATGGCTTAAGTGCCTGGATAAGTGATTGGGTTGAACTGACTGTCTACCAAAAAAAATCCCTGCCTCAGTGCGAATAATGTGATGTTAATCAGATTTATATTAGCTTGGCCCAAGGTGAACTTGTGCCCACCTTGATAAGAAAGAACACAAGCCTTCAGTGGTGATTTGAATTGTCTCTGTAGCAGTCGATGTCTGTATTTCTGTGGTAAATACTTGGATGGTAGCCGTTTGTCTATTCTCATTTTAATGTTAGTTGTAATGTGCAATGTTGTTAATGTCTAACCATGAGCTATTTTTGTATGACCCTTTGAACTTCCACAGTTGTAGCACACAGTAATACTCATTAAATGATGATGATTTGTCCTCGAGTCCTAGGTGACATTAGCTAACATATTCCATCTGGGGAACGCTTTCATCCAAAGCTTTCTTTACAGTACCATGAGTGCACACATTTCAGCGAACACCTAATATTGTCAGTACTAGTGCCTATCCTTTTGTCATGCGGTCCGTAGCAAGAGAGACCTTAAAGCACCCCCACAGAGGGGCATGTAAGAGCAGCCCCGCTCCGCTTAGTTTTACAATGATGCAACTGTCACATGGGTTGCCTCAGGATTCAGTGTGTTGGACAGAGGGCCGCCTACACTTAGCTGCTGCCCCCTCCACCCCCCCATGCTCCACCTTTGAAACCAGCCAAGCTCTTTGAAATTCACTTCACTCAATTCAAACATTACTTTTAACCTCTTATCATCACACGCCTTTATTTGCTTGGAAGTTCTAATAAATCATTAAGTTAAGCTCTTAGAGATGTCACAGAACCTGTATTTGGTTGTAGAATTATTCAGGTGTGTGTTCAGTTTCAAGTAAAGTTTACAATATCAACACTGTAATATAACAAAACATTCTGCTGGTGTGTTTGTTTTCTGTGTACTCTTGCAAACGAAGCTGCCAGTGAATTAATGCTGTCTGCTCCCTCTTGTGTTTTCTCTCTCTTCTCCACATGTGTGACCAATCCTGACGGTGGCCCGGCCTGAACCTGCGCACGACACACTCATACACATACATGCTCTCACACACGCACTCATTCTCTCTTACACACACGGCATACACTCCCTGTCTTGCTTACACACACACACACACACAGTCTACACCTCACCACCTTCTGCCTCCAGTACAAGCCCACGGTGATCGCCTGTGTGTGTATCCACCTGGCGTGTAAGTGGTCCAACTGGGAGATCCCCGTTTCCACTGATGGGAAACACTGGTGGGAATACGTGGACAACTCAGTCACTCTAGAGCTGCTGGACGGTGAGATTGAAATGTGTTTTATATTGCCATAATGTACTGGACTATATTGATTTATCAATATTAGTATTTGTAAACAACATATTTCCCTGTGAGAGTACCGCTAAATGAGACAAAGGACAGAGTTTAATTGTGTTAATTGAGGACAGCAGAAATGTTCTTTGAACTTGGCAAAATAGTCTTGTGCTTATAAAATTTTGTGGTGGAGTATCATCATTGTCACGCTGTAATACATTTTGTTCTGTCATTCAGTAGTGTGATGACTCCATTTATGTCTCACTCTTGTAGAGTTGACTCATGAGTTCCTGCAGATTCTGGAGAAGACGCCCAGCCGGTTAAAGAGAATACGAAACTGGAGGGTAAGATGCATGGCTGCTCCATGCTGCCTACAGTGTAAACAAATGTTTCCTTTTAAAATCTTTGTAACCTTTTATTGTTAGATGATTTTTGTTGGGGTTTTGGTGGATTGTATATGTTTTGGTCCCAGTCCTTATCCTAGTGCTGGTGACAGTGTAAAAACGGTTGTTAGTTGGATACATAACATGCAAACAATTTGAAGGTCCATGATTACATGGTTTAATCATGGGCCTTACGGGAGGGGGGCTATAATTCTACTATAATTCTACATATAGTTAATTTTACATTTTTGTAACAGTGATGGAGATTGTTTCCCTTTATACCTGGCATTATGCATCGTGCTAATTATATTATAATTGGACAAAGCTAAACCACAAAAATCCAGATTGTAAATGCACTCAAGATACATTGAAGATCCAGTCACCCAGACTTCATTCTGAGGTGTATTTACCCACCTCAAGAGTGCCAAGTGCTACTTAAAACCAAATTAAACTCTTCACATCCTCATATTAACACATCTCCTTCCTCTCTCTACCTTCTAGGCAACACAAGCTGCCAAAAAGCCCAAGGGAGATGGCACCCAGGCAGACAACTCCTTTGCCGGGCCATCCATGCTCCAAGACCATTCCCTGGACTCCTCCCTCCCCATAGTCTCCTCCTCCAACCCAGCTTTTTCCAAAGCAGGCCCCTCCTTCACTGTGTCCATGCCTGGCCACTCCGGGGGCGCACCCCTCTCTCTGGACGCCATGGCTGGCATGTACAACCCAGCAGGCCACAGCGAGTGGCCCCAAGCCAACCCGGGCCAAGCGGGGTACCCCCCCACCTCTATAAAACAGGAACCCCTCAGCATTCCTCACCAAGGGCCGGCACTGTCCTTGCAGACCTCCACCTCCTCTTCCTCCTTGCTGCAGCACCCGCCGTACAGGACTGAGAAAACGGTAGACTTCAACCCTGTTAAACACGAACACAAAGGAGCTGGAGGGGGCGGAGGAGGCAAGCATCAACCACCAACCCAGCCTGCCTTCCCTCCTCCCCCCCAGCTGCCTCCTCCTCCTCCACCACCTTCTCCGGCTCAGAAGCTGTCTCTGGACAAATACAGAGAGAAACATGCTGCAGAGCTGGCAGCCGCTGGACAGAAACGCAGGCTGGAGCAGCATGGAGGAGTAACGGAGTGTGATGCAAGAGGGGATTCCTCCTCCTCTTCCTCCTCCTCTACCTATGCACCCTCCTCTACTAGCCAAGTAGACCACAGAAAACATTCGCAGCCCCACCAAATGTCCCAGCATGCTTATGGTGGTGGCAGCAGCAGCACTGCCTCCCCTTTGAAAATGAAACTCCCTTCCTCCTCATCTTCAGGGCAAGATAGGCGCCACCACAGTGATAAACGGGACAAAGGGACGGGCTCGCTCAAACTCCGCCTGCCTATCCCTACGTCAGGCGGCAGCTCCCAGCTGGACAAAAGCGGACAACCGGGCAAGGAGGAGCTGAAGATGAAGATCAAGGTTTCGTCATCCGAGCGCCACAGCTCATCAGACGAAGGCGCGGCGGCCAACAACAACAAAAGTAAACATTCCAGCCCGCTGGTGAGCAAGGAGAAGCAGCACCGTGGAGCGGAGCACGGCCTCCATCGCCACCACAAGCACGGCCACAGTCACTCTCATCCCCACACACACAGCGGGAACGGACGAGGCGGGCCGGAGGGGCCGGGCGGCGGGGCAGCGCTGCTCCGGAGTCCTCTGGGACTGGTCGGCGTGGAGGCGGCGGCCTTCGCACCTCCTGGATCCACCTCTTCGTCCTCCTCATCCCGTAAGAGGGCTCACCCCGAGGCCAGCCACAACCACCACTCTTCCTCCTCATCCTCCTCTTCTTGCTCCAAAGTGAGCAAAAGCTCCAAGGGTGGCACTGGTGCTGCAGGTACTTCATCTTCCTCTTCCCCCTTTTTTCTTCCTTGCTCCTCTCCTGTACTGCAGTGTGTCTCGTCTGGCTCACAGCTCTATGGCTAACCTCCTCCCTCCCCCCTCCTCCTCCTCCTCCTCCTCCTTCTTGTTTCTCCTCCTCCCCTCCTGTCACACCCAGGTGGGCTGCGGACCTCTCAGCAGTTCCCTCCTCCTAGTGAATCGGCACACGAAGTGGGCGAGCAGAGACACTGAGTCCACCGCTCGGCGACCGTGGCCGCCACACGGAAATGGCAACACACTACCCACAGTCGAGACTTTGAAGACTATGCTCACTTCCCTGTTAAGTGCCCCAGGAAAACAACTCATTATGTGATGATAAACCCTTTATTGAAAGGCAGAAAAACAACTTATTAGCAAAAAAATGAGAAGTATTGTCGGACTTCTCGGTTTCTGAGAGAAGAGATATAAAAAAGATGAAAAATTATGCTTCCTGACGGTCAGATCTCTGGGCAGCGATGCTCAATCCTGTCTTTCTATTAGTATGTCAAAATGCTGCTTTGTTCTCCTTCGTCTCCGAATGGGTCCGGATGAGTGTGTGTGGTTGAGTGTGTATTTTGACGGGGGAAGGTCCATCCCTAATAGTTTCAAATCTCCACGCGGGAAACAAAAGTATTATAAATACCATAAAAGGCATGGAAGGTGCAATTTCTCCATTTTCTTCCTTATTTTTTTTCCTTTTTAACTAGTAATTTAATTGAATCACATTTCTACAACTGTATGAAGGAAGCCACCTTCCAGGTGGAGATGAGTTTTAAGTTCTGTTTGCTGGAATTCCATTTAGTGCAGTCAGTGGACGCCGATATTTTTTTTTTTTAGGTGTTAAGTCTCATCTCTACAATTAGTTTCTTGTCTTCATTTCTTTTTATACTTCAATACTGTACGTATGATCTGCATGTTTCAATCATCAAAGGGATGTAAAAGCAGAATGCTGACTCGCTGTTTACAGAAAGTGGAGATAAATGTACATACGTTTTTGTATGTTTAAAGAAAAAAAAAAAAGCTATACCATGACTACTCAGGTTTGGAGCTGCTTGTAAGTATAACAGGATGTCTATATACCTATAAAAGACTCAAAAGACTATTGTAACTTGTTGATGTAGGAATCGGGCATCATCAGGTTAATGATTGCAGCATTCCAGTGGTGTGTGCTTCTTAGAGCCTGTAGTTGATTTGCCTACAGAGGGCGCTGTACTGTACTTTCCATCACAGGAAATATCAAAAGACCCCTCCGCAACACGGGCACATCCAAAACCAACTTGTCACATTGTCAGAGCGATGCAATTTGTACCGATTTAATTATTTTTTTGGACCTCCAAGAAGACCTTAAGCTGGATGCCAAAGGCTGTGCCTCAAAAAGAAAAAAAAAAAAAACTGAGACAATAGTGCTATTGAAGTTTACATAACCCTTTTTGCTTTGAAGTGCATTAAAAATAGTTTCATGACTTGGCGCTGTAGCCCCGTAGATGTCAGTCCGTGAGGGGATATTATGTAAGATTGTTCAATGAACCATGAACCGTGTATTATACAGTATAATAAGGCAACTTCTGGGCTTCCTTCACAGCGATAGAGTTGTCAATACAGTGACTGATTGGCCGTATGCAAACCGATCAACAGGATATGTTGTAAACCTCAAGTATCTGCCATCTGGACATCTATGATCACTTTTGTATCATTGGCATCATCATCCAATTGGTTGAATTGCTCATTAGTTCAGAATTTTGTCTTTTGTCTGTGACCAATTGAGTCACATGCTGTCTTACACAAGTCAGTTTCCTACACTAAACGGAATATATTGTTCTCAAGTCTGGACATGACCAAGTCCTCTCTGTTCTTGACTGGTTAGTCCTTTATTTTAGTGTGCAGAGTATATGATGAGGCTGGTTTGTTTGTACCCTGATAACAATAAGTGATTTTACTGTTGGGCACACAGAATAACAGCAGTTGTGGAAAAACAAGTCAGGCGCACACAACTCTTGACATCCTTTTTTTTTTTTTCATTTAAATACTACAAATAAACATCAAAATTGCCACTACCTTGAAACATTATAAATTCTATGATTGTTTGTTGCTGTGATCTTGTTATTCTGCATATGTCCTTGTTACTTTAGTCTCTAAGAGTTAAGAAGTTACTGATGTGTAGATTCAGTCATGGAAAAAAAAAACACTTCACTCATGGATGGCATGCCTTTTCTTAAGCACACATTTTTACACTCTTATTCACTTTTGCTGCTTATAAAATACATAGATGTATCCTGTAATGAAGATCAATTGATAGGCAAATTCAAAAAGTTAATCTCAATTTTAATATATTACACATTGACAATTAAGAGACCTACAGTTATACAAATAGATGAAAAATATCAAGGTGTTCACATGATTGGCACAAATTGCAGAAGAAAATCCCCCCCTCCCCCCCCCAACGTCAAAGTAACTGACATCTAGCTGTCTGTTTACTGTAGATTCTACTAGTGTTCACCAGGTGCTATGGATAAAAGTGCTTCTCATTTACTACCTTTACAACTGAAGGCTTAAGTGTTGATTGACTTTACTTAATTGTTTTCATTCTTGATGTTGTTAGTAGGACCTCATGTTCCCCAACCAATGACGCTACCACTTTCGGCAGCGTAGGTAGCCGGTCCTTCCACGATCGCTACAGTCTACTTTGTGCTTCGAGTCACCAAATGTCCCCTTAAATGTCCCTTTACGTAATTCCATGTTAACCACACAGTCCCTCTGGGTGAGCACAGCGATGTTTCTTCTGGGTTTCCCAAGAGTTCACCCCAATCTCGTTTTTGGGAATGAACGGGTGCTTCAGCAGTTGGTCTGCAGATGGCCGTAGTTTCTGGTCACTAAAGTTAAGAGAAAAAGTACTCAAAGTTAGGGGACCTATTCCCAAATATACATCTATAAATATAAAAATATGCAATGACTTAAAGCCCCAACTCAACCAGTTTCACATTGAATTATTCATTATTTAAACTGGTCGCACAATTTAATTATTCCATAAGTCCATTTTTTATCAAAACTAAGCAGTAGGTTATTTATTCAGAGTGGAAGCAGATGGTGAGCAGGTAAAATGTCTTAAGCCAAGTCATTTACAGTCAACAAGAGGGAATATATTTAACAGTTTTCACCAGAGGGGGCAAGAGGTCTCACCTTGTCAGGCAGATTTTAACAAACTCCTTGGCGTTATCTGAGAACCCGTCAGGCAGGGAGGGCATCAACCCCCTTCGAGCCCCGATGTAGAACAAGGCGGCCATCTTGTCCATGTGTGCCAGCGGTGGTTTCCCTGTGGCCATCTCAAACACTGTGCAGCCCACGCTCCATATGTCCGACTTCCTGCCATATCCTGTCTCATTGATAACCTAGGGGGTGGAACATGTTGTATGGTGTGAAAATAGATTTCCAAGGCACCCCAAATGTTTTAGTCTTTATTCTACTGACGCCTACAGATCTCGATTCAGGTCAAACTTGAGCATGTCTTTGGCCTGTAATGTCAGAATAGATGGATCTGCATAAAAGCGATACTTCAAGTTTAGTTAACCAGTGAAACTATTTGAAAGAACTTCACTTATTCGCAAAAGCATCCTTCATGAGTCAAGGTATTGTCATGGTGCTTTGGGGAAGCTCGGCTCAGATGGCAGTTTTTCAAGAATGAAACGTCACCTAAATCCATATCTACCTCTGGTGCCATCCAGTACGGTGTGCCATGGACAGACTTGAGCAGGTCTCCGCTGTTGCTGGCGGTGTGGTTGAGGCAGCTGAGGCGCCGCGCACAGCCGAAGTCTATGAGCTTGACGACACCGGTGGGCATCAGCATGACATTGTTCCCCTTCAAGTCGCGGTGGATCACCCTGTTCAGGTGCAGGTAGGCCACCCCTTCCAGGATCTGATGGGTGTACAGGGCCAGGACACGCTCCGGCAGAGGACCGAATCTGAGGGGAGGAAGGGGGATTGTGTGTTAAAGTCATCAGTAAAGGACATTTATTGATTAATTACTTTTTGACAATGATAAAATGAGTAAAATATGTTGTTTTTTTCTCAAATCAGCCTAACCTGTGCAGGATGCTAGCGATGGATCCTCCCGGGACGTACTCCATGAAGATGGAGACCACGTGCTGACGGAGCGAGGTCCCCAGGAAGCCGACGATGTTACTGTGTCTAAGGGTTTTAAGCAGCTCCACCTCCCCCTGCAGACGGCCGTACTCCCTTTCCGCAGCCTCGGGGTCGGAGGCGTCCAGGCTCACCTGCTTCACAGCTATCAGCTGGCCCTGACTGGTCAGACCGCAGTACACCTGGTGAGGAGACACAGATGTTTGCCAGGGTTAGTTGAGCATCTATGCCTGTTGTTGCTGTACATGTCTTCAGTATTTGTTAATTTATTATTTATTAGCAATCTACAGTGCATGGTTGTATAAATAGGTAGACAGCACATTTATATGTTAGGAATAGTGACTGAATAAGGAGACGGTACATCCAGAAAGATGGAGGTAGGGTTGTTCTCTGAGCACAAATGTAAATTTTCTTCAGCTTCATTAAAGCTTTTAAGAACAGGAGTGCTGATTGGCAGCTCATAGGTCAGGTTGCCTTTTCATAGAGTAACACTCACGTTGTCAGTGTTCTGCATAAACCTTGTATGCCTAATAATTGGCAAAATTGGTGATAAAAGGTCTCTGCTGGACACCAACATATCCAGAGTGCTAGTCTCTTATTTCTGCTTGAGTATCTGAGTATTGGCTTTGCTGTCAACATCTTGATTTTGTCAGTAAAAATTAGTATGCTTACCGTCCCATAGGCTCCCCTGCCAAGCACTTCCCCCTTTGTCCATGTGATGGTGCCATCTACTACCAACCCAGAGCCACTGAGCACTGCAATGTCTGTTGAAATGACCTGCGACACGATGCACAGAACGAAGCGTTACAAAGGAACTCTGTGAGACGGCAACAACTGTTAACATGCAGGGTGCAACTGGATTATCCAAACAACTGAAAAGTAGTCAGACTGTACAAAAAACATCAGGATCACTTTGAAGCTTTAGTGGGACTGGGATCATTTTGGTTTCCCAGGGTTGAGGTGTTGCGGTTAGATAAAATAATTCAGTCCTATTATAATAGACTAGTAGGCTGTATGTAAGAAATGTCACTGTTTGCATGCATTTTGGATGAAATATTATGGTGAGTGTGTCATTTTTTGTAATTTTGTGTACTAATGCTAAAAAAGCAGAGATTAAAAGTATTTGAATGTGTGAAATAGGTGTGGGATTTTTAAAAGTCATCGTCATATTAAATTAATCATCAAAACAGGTGGTTGTGATTATGGGAAATGTTTCTTCCTTTTTCTAAATAACACTTTTGTTCTTTTTGACCAAAGCGTTTGCCAACAGTGTTTGTTCACCTCAGGAAAGTTATTTCTTCCCATCGCAGCATCTTCTCTGCTGGACTCCTTTCTGCTCGATTCAAAGTTTTCAGGACACAGGCCTACAGACACGTCCCTCTCGTCCAATGAGATCAGCTCCTCAGCCAGGCACTGCAGCAGCTCGTCAGTAAGCGGCCCCTCCCCCACCTCGTCCAGAAACTTCTGGTAAACTGGCGACATGGTGCGGCTGCTGCTAGCGGAGGTCCAGGTGTTGATCTTGGGCTGCAGGGGGCTTTGAGATGACACGGGCTCAGGAACCGGTCCGTCTGGGTCTCCTGTTTCACTTTCGGTGTCTGATGAATTCCCCGTTGTTCCTTGCGTGTTCACCTGCACATGACTATAATCTTCAGCATGAGAGTGTGACATTTGCGTAGCTATCGTCTTGTCATCAGGTTTTAATGTTTCAGACCCATACCTAGATACCACCTCCTCTATGATAGATAACATGTGATCTTCGCCCTCATCTTGAGCACTGTTGGGACAAATCTCACCATCCTCACCTAGAGCTAAGTCAGCCTTTGTGTGCCAATCCAGCTTGGGCATTTCCTCCATTATATATGTGTCGTTCCTCGGTACAGGTGTGAGGCGAGGTTTCACCCTGGAGGAAACAGGTTTTGGTTTGGCCTTGGTTGAAACCACCATCTTCTCCACTGGGGTTCTCCTTAGCTTGTTACACTCTGGTTGTTTCTTTAAAGGTCTGTATTTGACTTTGTGGCTCTGCTGTGTCTTCCGAGATGGGGCAGACTGCACTTGTCTGTCTTTAAGCTTCTCGGAGGAGCTGGAGACTCTGAGGTTATCATAGACTGGGCCAGCAAACATCTCATAGATGGCCGGTCCCTCATCCCCTCTTTGTATCTCCTGAAACATGTCTTTGTAGGTGATGTAGTCCACAGCGGATTTAGACCTAGGCGTCCCGGCTATACCGGTTCTCTTCGGCTGCCGGGCGCTTTTCAGCTCCCTTACTGGCGGATGTTTCTGCGCTCTCTTCTTGTTGTTCTGCTTGTCAGGATTTGCTCTTTTGCCGTTTGGGTGTTGTAGCTCGATAACCTTCTTTCGTGGCGATGGGGTGTCGCTGTTACGCTGAGCACCCTTAACAGAGTTGAGCTTTGATTTTACTTTACTGACTGTCGCCTCTCCACTAATAATCAGATCAGGGCTTTTCCCGGTCTTGGCTTTGACTTGTGTGGGAATGGATGTGGACCTCACATTGCTTTTGGACTTGATCCGATTTAGGATGCTTCGCTCTTTGTGTGCCAGAATGTTGAAAGACTGGTTAGTTTGGATATTTGCTCGTAGTTCGTAGTTCATGCTGGTTCTCCTCTCTTTGTTCCAGACAGGCTTGATAGGTTTGATCATCCTCTCCTCTCTCCGGGGATCCTCTCCAGTCAGTGTGAGGTTTACAGTCGGAGTGAACAATTGATTCTTCTCCACAGCAGCAGCAGCACCAGTATTCAACTTTACATCCACAACACTACCTGGAATTGGTCTGTCTACATGGGACTTATTCACTGCAGTAGTTTCCTCATTTAAGGAATCCTTCATGGTTCTCTCTGCCTGTTTCCCAGCCTGTAGTTCATTTCTATAATTCTCCTCAGAGCATGCAATAGCAACATGCTGGCCATGATTCGGATCAAAGCTGATCCCATGATTAATGTCATTCTCAGCTTCAGTTTCTTTTGTATGGTTCATAGTGTCGTCTTGTTTTTCACAGTGAGATTTTATCGTTTTTTCAGTATTGAGAGGATCTTTTGCATGACTGATAGGCTCTCCATCCTGGATATCTGCCGGGCTGTGAATAAGCGCTACATGACGGATAACGTTAACACGCTGTCCCGTCTTTGCCTTCCCAACCCCACAGTCACCTTCAGCCTCACTGTAGCTCACAGCTTTCAAATGCTTCGACAACTCCAGCTCTAAACGCAACCTGTCTTCGATTGTCTTCGTATAGACGTCTTCTGAAGTCCTTTCATGAACGTCCCTCTCGTCTTCCTCTTCCTCATCTTCCAGATCAATGGAACTCTGGCTACTGCTGCCGGACCCGCTTTCCTCACTGCCACCCCTAGTGGTGGGAGGGCCAATTCGTGGGCTGCCCCGGGACAGCCTCTCTCTCCTCAGCTGGGTCCTGGAGCTGAGGGGGCTCCGGCTGATGGGCTTCAGGGGAGCGTGGTGCTTGAATCCAGGCAGAGCCGCTCTGTCCCTGGGCCTACCATCCAGGGGAGCCAGGAGCTTGGGGGTCCGGGGAAGGGCACCGGGGCGCAGGGCAGGCGTGGAGCCCTGTGGGAGTTACAGAGGAAAATGACAGCAGCTTGTGATTCAGTGGCTATTATATGGAGGAAATAAACCAAAGAATGTAACTTATATGAAGAGGCAAATGGATGAAGCTGAATAAGGATGAATGCCAGTGTTGCTATGTGGTTGAAACCCACCTTTCTTCCATTTTCATTCCTGTCAGTCTCATGAGAACCGAGGCCTGCAGAAAGGAAGGGATGATGGATTTACAAACACATGGATACAAGTATTATCGGCATAGCTAAAAGAATTAGGCTTTGTCTGAATTCTTCTGCAACATTAATCCAGGTGCCTCAGTAGTCATACCACAATGGCTTAGTCTAATGCTTCATTTTAAATACTTTTATAATGCTGCCGTTGCATGAGAAGAATTTTTACTCCAAATTTGATTTTATTTTAATTGATAATTGTAAATCATTGGTCTTTTATGGGCCGAGTTTCATGATCCTAGAGCACAAGAAATCCCTTCAGAAACCATTCTGTATAATTAAACGATGCATGATCCCCAATCTGAAAATAAGGCTGCTTCTTAATTCCTAAAAAGAAAAAAATGAAACTTTACTTAAGCTGTTGATGGGAAAGCAGTGATAATTTTATACTTGTGTCTATTGGGTTAAGTTGTATATTCTTACGGGTCTGGATGTGCGCCCTGGCCTGGATCAGAGTGTTTGAATCCAGGAGCGGCTCCATAATGCTGGGGGCCGATTGGCTGAGCTGGCAGGGCTGGACCACTGACAGCAGGCCTGGGGACGACGGGCATCCAGCAACCACACTCTTTGTTCTCGGCCTGTGAGGATCACAATCAAAGAGGTCAAGGATTCGATTTTTTTTGGTACACACAACATGCATTTATTTCTAACCAAGATTACTGTTTTCCTGCCTTTTTTGTCTGATTTTTGTGTTGTCATTTTTCACTGGAAAGGTAATACGCAAGCCAAGCAGTGACACATTTATTGTGTTTTCACAATATACATCAACAACAGCAGAAATCTGAATTTAAAGGGGCAATCAGTAAGACTCAGTGATTACTTTGCCAGGTGCTGAGATTTCTAGCTTTCAAGACTGACTTTCCGGCCAGTACTCTTGTATTGGAACAAAAAGTGCCCGTCCATTGAATTTCAAGACACTCCTAATCACGCCTAAATTAATACTATAAATGTTGTTGCAATTCCTACCGGTCGCCAATAGAGGCCGATCACAGATTACTTATTGCCGCTTTAAACTGGATTTCCTAAATAATTCCTCTTGGCAGTGGAGCTGAAATGCAGAAAGCTTGTAAAAAGTAGGACTTGTACAAACGCTACACCTGTGTCCACCTGAGTGCGGCTGTGTACCTGTTTCTGGGCGGTGCAGGCAGGCAGGGGCTCCTGGTCCTCAGCAAGCCAGAGGAGGCAGCAGGATCCAGATGGCTCCAGTGTCTGCTCCTGTCGCTCAGGCTCGGCAGAGACAAACCTCCTCTGGGGAGGAGGAGCGGAGAAGAGAAGAGTTGTTTAACATGAGTTGAATCTCAACAAGAAGCACTTGAAAAGAATATGTACTTAGTGGGGAGTGTGTTGAGGCTCAGCTGAGAAATGCTGATTGACATTATCACAATGAGAAGAAAATGAAAAATGCTGATGAGAATAATTGCTCAGCGCTGAGCATTAAGCCACAAAACGCTCAATTACCTCTCTCTCTTTTTCCCTCCATCTCTCTGTCTTTTCTGGAGGTTGATGCTATGAAATAAGAGACCTGCTCAAAGAGCTTTATTCTCCTTGGATAGCTGGGGCTTGATTCAGTGGTGAGAGCGCCACACAACAGACAATAGGCTGATTCACCAAGTCTCTCTCTCTCTCTCCCTCTCTGTCTCTGTTGCTTTCTCTCTCTCTCTCTCGACCCTGTTTGGGTAGAACAGGTTGTCCTTGGGACACGGTGACAGGTGCCTCCATACTGGTTTGTAAGTGTAACTGGATAAGACACTATTCTACTGCTGGTGTAAAAATGAGAGGGAGTTGTTGACTAGCCTGGGGAGAGTGTGTACTGTGTATACAAGTGTGTGTGTGTGTGTGTTGGGTATTGTACATGTGTATGTGTGTACACAACTGTTTGTGTTTACTGTGAACAGATGTTGATGTTTGTGCTTGTGTGAGCACCGTCAATACTATCAGGTCAGTATCATCACTGTTAATATTACTGTATTGTTTATTTAATTTACAGCTACCCTAATACACATAACGACTGCATGTGTGTGTGTGTGTGTGATTGCATGATTTCAGCCTACCCACCTGCTTCCCTTCCCTGCGTCCTGGTAGGCTTGCCTGATGTCTCTCAGGGTTTCCATGGCGTTTTGGAAACAGAAGGGGATCCCCTTATCTGCAACACACACACACACACACACACACACACACACATACACCAGTCTTAGGCCCATTGTATCCTCCCAGTATTCACCCTTAGGCACTCATCTAAGATAAAATTGGAGTTAGCCCCGCCCTCATAGAAGCCAAACTTTGCCATCTCAACAAGTTTGTTTAGAAAGGTTAAAGAGGTTTCACTGATGAAAACCTTGTACCTCTAATAAAAAAAAATCCATCTTTTCAGGAATCAAGAAAAACAGCCCTGATTTTAGATTGCGGTTTTCTGAAATCATATGATGGTTTTTGAACCGGTCTCATGGGTTGTAGGATCATGAAACTTAAAGAACCATGTTAGTTGGAGTCATCTGGAGTTGATGTACCACCAGTGTCAGTCGACAGGCTGTGAGCATACTAGAATTCAAATTCACACCATAACATACAGGAATGAGGCTCGTGCCCTAGACCAGTAGGGATACTTGACTGCTGTTTTTTTTTTTACAGGATTGCCATTTGTCTGCTTTCAATTTTTAGCAAGTGAGAAAAAATTTGCACTCATCTGATCTGACCATAACATGGGAAGCAAATCCCATGTATGGTATAATAAACTACTGTAAGATCAATTTAACAAACTGATATGAATTATTATTAATATAACCTGCATACAATGCAACATGCAATATCTGTCAAATAATGAAAAAAAAACTGTACAGTGAGGTTACAAGTCAGAGGAAGTTCAGTGTATAAACCAGAGTATTATCCATATACAACATGACATTCAAAGAAAACAAAGGACATTACCTGTTTCTGAGCCTGTTAGTCCAGTCTACCATCATATTACCAGGTTAAATGATGAAGTGAGGACTGGACAACCTCTCTCTCTCTCTCTCTCTCTCTCTCTCCCTCCCTCTGTCTCTGTTTGTTTCTGTATCTCTCTCTGTTTCTCTACCTTTGTGTAAGACTAACAATTACACCTTCGTCCTCTCTTTGCTCTCTGTATTTTCTCTAGGCTATTTCTCTCTGTAACACAAATAGTTTCCCTGTCTCTCTTCCGATCTCTTCCACTCCCCCTCTCTCTTTCTTTCGACCATGCTGTTGTGACCGAGGTAAAAGTCAGGCAGGTTTCTCAGCTGAGAGGTTGTATTGTGCGTGACCCCTCCCTCCTGCCATCCTTCCCTTTCACCTCCCTCGTTCCCTCTTTCCCTCCCACCCACCCACTCACCCCCCTCTCTCCCCCCCCCCTCTCTCTCCTCCCTCTCTCCCCTCCCTCCTGAAGGGTGGTGATTTGGTCTGGTGGCCTATTTGGAAGCCTGACACAACCAGGATAGGTCTTTGACACTATACTCTCATATAAAAGGCCAAAAACTGTAATTCTCATCTACCTCAACTAGTTAATTAACATCCAAGAATAAAACAAGTGCTGTCTTACTCTCTCTGTCTCTCTCTCGCTGTCTCTTTCTCTCTATGTATAGACTGGTGTCTTAATTCTCAATAATTTAGCTCTTGGAAAAAGGCACTTTTATGCCTGAAACCACTGTTTATGTCTGTTCTGTTGCTGCTATGTGACAAACAAATTTCCCTGTTAAGATCAATGGAAGTGATTTTGTAACTCTTCTCTACAGAGTCTGTAAAGAAAAACTTTTAATAGCTTCCTGGGTGATCACTCTGATTTCATAGTTTCAGTCAACAGTCCACACCTTAGACCAGCAAAACCTCCCAGAAGAAGCAATGAAATCTGGGGAGGGAGGGTCCTTACCTTGGCTGATGACTTTATGGTGGTCAGATAGAGGAGGGCAGTCTGGAGACTCCAGCACTTCCTGGAGAGAAGACACATGAGCAAATACTGCCTCAACATTGCTGACACGATCAGTATAAGCACATAGAAAATCTGTCTTCAGACATTGAGATTGCTAGACATCCTGCAGTACTAATGCAGGATAGACACAAGCGCAGAGGGACTTTAGAGAAACAAGTCTGAAGAGTCCAAGACAGTTCAATCTTGTTTCTTTCAGTTGAGAAATATTTCTAAAATAAGTTATTTCTGTCCTTTTCTGACTTGGAAAAAGTTATTCATGCCTTTATTTCATCCCGTATTGACTACTGTAACTCCCTGTATTCTTGTCTCAATCCATATCATATAACTCCTATACTAACCAACTGTCTCTGGCTTCCAGATGATTTTGGTATTGATTTTAAGATTGTATTGATTACTTTTAGAACAATAAATGACTTAGCCTCAGCCGTTAAAATTGAGATTTGAATTCCCTATGTACAAAACCGTCATCTTAGATCTACAGACAAAGCTCTCTTGATGGTTCCCAAGTCTAGATTAAAGTCAAAAGCGATCGAGCATCTGCAATCAAGGTCCCTAAAATTTGGAACAACTTACCTGAGGGAATATAAGAAGCTAACTCACTCTCCTTTTAAGACACAGTTTTTATAACTGTACTTTTAACTGGTAACATAATTTTGCAATGTATAGATTTGTTTGTGGTCCAGTATGGTCAATTCCTTTTTGTCGTTTCCAAGTTTGCGTTTGCTGTATTCCTTTTCTGCTGCTGTTTGATTTTATGTAAAGTGCTTTGTAACAAAAGTGCTATACAATTGAAGTTTATTAGTATTATTACCACATAAACACGAATAGGCTGCATTTGAGTGTGCACGTGTGTGTGTGTGTGTGTGTGTGTGCGAGCCCCTGAGATAGAGCCTAGCTTGCCCCCGTGAACCACCTGCCCTTCCCCTCCAGCCAGCCAGCTGCCCTGCTTGTCTGCCCCTTGTAAAAAGATCCCCATCATACAGTAGTGAGGCAGCCGGGGTTCAGAGTCAGCCTCACAGCGCACCCCTCCTCCACACTAGGACACACGCACACACACACACACACACACACACTCAGACGCTACTCTAACACAGCCAAGTACTTCTTCCATATATTTGTCTTCTGGGTGGCCGGTCACTTGGCCTGCCAGTCTTTCTGTTTGTCTGTCTCTCTCTGAGTGTGTGTCTGTTAATTGCGGCCACTTGAGAGCCACAGCCAGGTTGAGGCTCTGAGCGAACTCCTCTCCTCCTCTACTTACACACACTTGTTTAAATACTACACTAATTACACAAGCCTAACACCCGGGCCGTGTCAGTCAGGCTCCATCGATTTAATGCGGCGTGGTTTGTATAGAACCGAGCTCTCCGGGTGGATTAGGCTCACTGGGGATTGTTTCAAACACAATGACGAAAACACAATCGGTTATTGTGTTCGACGATCGACTCATTTAATGCGGTTTAAACTAATTGTGCATTCTGAGAACATATGGACTAAAATCAATGTAATGGCACAAAATTGTAGATACTGATCTGATTTGCATGACAGACACAATAGATGCTCTCTCTGATGTCAACAAGAGACACAATAGATGCTCTCTCGCAAGTTTATATCAAAGGCGGATCTTAAGGATTTTTGTCACTGTCAGGAAAGTCTAGTTGACGGACTAAAACAGAATTGATGTATGTCATTCCCTATGATCTTGACAGTTCAACCAATCACAGTATACATGACCAACTCTCTCCCAAAGCTCAAAACAAGAGCGGTAAGACTCATCATGATATAAGAGTAACATTTTCATGGATTTTCTTCTGGACTGGTTTTGCCATTTAACCCGCATGTGCTGCCACTTACCCCAGTGTGGCTGTGCGGAAGAAAGCGGTGGTGGTGGGTCGGTGTCGGACTCGGGGAGACAGCTGTCAACTGACTAGCGTGAAGGCTCTCGAAGTCCAACTCCAGGTCCAAATCCGCAAGCTCCGAGTCCAACTCCTGGCACAAGTATTTGTCCAGGACGAGGGGTGGGACTGAGGCCGCATCTGCACCAGAACAGAAAAGCTGATTTTAACCCTTTGTGGCTTATATTGATGTCTCAAGAGGGAAAATGTGTCCTTGGGTGCACAGGGTCCAGAGGTGTGGAAAGCCACTGTTGACACAGGATTGAACAACAAGAGGGTGGGGCATTAGATGTAGTAAATAAGTCCCAAAACAACTCTTTATGCCTTTCTCTGTGTTTCTCTCTCTGCTTCTCAGTCTCTCTGTGTCTTCTGGTTTCTGTCTCTCTGTCTCTGACACAAACTCACACTCCAACTCACACATTCTTATGCACATAAGCACCTCAGAAGGCTCTTAGCGGCACGGTCACTCACACATACACACACACAAACAAGCCTTTCTCACACACTCACCCTGCCACGTAAGAGCAGGCTTTGAGGGCAACTGCTGAGGTTTTACTACGAAAAACAGGATTATGAATGAACTGGGTATACTGTGTGTGTGTTTGTGTGTTTGTAAGAGAGAGAGAAAGAAAGAGTGTGTGCATGCACATATGCATGTGAACAGGAGGTGTGGTTGTATGTGCATATGTGCTACATAGAAACTTTGCATTCAACACGTGGCTTAATGAGTAACTGACCAATAGGAATCAGTAACCAAAGTCTGCGATGTGAGGGACGGAGGAGCGGGATTGTTCAAAAATCTGTGATGTTTTATTGGCTGGATTTTTTATGTACGTCTCCTGGTGCACGATTAAGACGAAACTGAAGATTTTCTGTTTTCCAGGAACTAAAAATACTGAGATTTTGATATAAAAATACAACAACTTATTTTTTGTCCCAATACACTGTTAACACACTGTATGTTGGAGTTTTATTTGTTTTAGCAGACACCTGTATTTCTGAAATATCTGTGCATCATTTTCAAAGTCTGCAGGATGTTATGTCACTGTATGTCTCTTTCAAAATGGCAACTGTGGCATGGGTTCAGTTTTAGCGGATGTGAAACGGCTTTATTTAGGAAAGCATCAAAGACTTTTGTTGACTGCATAATCATAATCAGATTATTCTGATTATTGTGAAAGTAACGTGAGAATGTACAAATAAGTGGATAATCCTTATTTTCCTAAAGCATAATCACATGCATTGTGCTGGAATTAAGATCAGCATTTTCCCACGATTTTGAAAAGTGAACACTGTATGTCCAGCTCCAATGAATCAGGCTAATTTATATACTGTACGCTTGTTACATCCAGGTGTGATTAAGTGTATGTCAGTGTGAGAGTGCCTGATCCATTCATAGGTGGGTATGTGCATGTTTGTGCATGTGGCCACTGAATGAGTGTATTCTTGCAGTTTCCATGCTTGTTGTGTGTGTGTGTGTGTATGTGTGTACCTGTGTGTTTGAGAGCCTCAACCATCATATGAATGATCTCTTCCTTCAGGGGGCTGTTGATGTTAACGGCATAGTGGAGAGCAGAACAGCCACTGTGGTCTCGTACACGCAGGTCACTGTATGGGGAGAGAAAGAGACAGAGATAAAACTAGTGTCAGTATGTTTCTGCGCCAGGAATCTTCAAATTTTAAACGTTTTTTTCCTTTTACGCACACAACTGCTTTTGTTACTGCTGTTGCTACTGGCTAGGCAAAATTTCTTTAATTGCTCTACTAATCTTAGTCTAAATGATGCTGAAGGGCCTTGGGAAGGCTTTTCTCAACATAGCATAATTAATAATTCTTGCATATTTTAATGCCAATTGTGTAAAAGCCAGACATACAGCAACACTAATACATGAGTGGATGCTCATCATCAATGTTGCCCAAAAGTTCCACTGCAGCTTTTCTGCACCGACAAACAAGGAAACGAGGCAATTTGTCTCTCACCATAGAAAATGAATGGACTCCTGGTAACTGCTTGAGGCGTCCACCTAAGGTAAGTGTGTGTGCGAGTGCATTTAATTGCCTAATTGCCTGTATGTACATATTAATGCGTATGTGCGTTTGTGCGTGTGTTCTTACGCCGAGACATCCAGCAGTTCCTTAACCACCTCCACAGGTCTGTGTTCCCACGGCAACGGCGTCACTAGGCCCTCAAACAGGTCAATGTCCCTGACAGCAAGCATCACCGCTGTCACCCCGTCACTGTTGGGAACGTTCACATCCACCATGTCTGTCTGCGCCTGACACACAAACAGACACACACACATTACACACATAAATACATGCACACATACAAACACACATGCGCCTACATACACACACACACACACAGGGTCTGGACTGTAGCTTCCTCTCATCAAGCCTCACGATGCACAGCTGCACTATGGTCAGCCGTTTGGCTCAAGTTTAGGATTGGTACCTGAGGAGCAAGTTTAACTTATTTCTTCAACTGTGTAGACATGCACACACACACACACACACACACACACACACACACACACACACAAAACCCGAAAATTTAGTTATAAAATCATTTCTCAGAGTTAGAGCTGCTCTAGAGGCAGAAATAATCAGTGGGTGGAGCCAAAGAACCACAATTTTTCGGTCAGCTAACTGGCTAGCTAACTATCTTATCTACATAGCTATAGGCTAATATGGCTAGTTTGAACTACTCTGACTACTAACTACTACTTGTTTAAAATAACTCTGCAAAATGTTTGTATAACTAAAACTCCAATCTGCCAAAACTAAGCAATGGTTAGACATAATATTTGTTCTTCAAATCATCATTGTCAAATGTAACACCTAACAGAAGTCCATGTGCAAAAACATGAATTCAATGGCCAGGCACAGATGGAAAGCCCACAGCCACACACTATTCACACAGCGCCTGCTATTTAGACTCTGCTCTTTGTTAGAAAAGCACCTGATGATATGTATCACATTTCCAGTTACACAATCTCATACTCTGTTTGTTGGCCTGAGCTGATGAAAGACTAAGGGAGAGTCCAAATGTGGCTAACAGTCATTTCGGGAAGTTTATGAGACGTGTGCAACATTCTCTTACGTTCGTTTTCTTACATTAGAGATCTTTTCTTGCCTTAGCCTCATGAAAATATACTGTCATTTGGAGATCCACTAGAAAACAGGACCATGACCCGTTCATCTCAACATATTTAAACACATTATAACATGTTCCTGATAAGTTGTTGCTCAGTTGTTGCACAATCTATCTTCCTATAAATTACTGATAACTGAACTATGATGAACACACCTGATCAAGATTGGTTGACTGACACAAACACACACACACACACGCACACAGGGAAAGGAGGAAAGGGAAAGGGAAAGGGAAACCTTAGTTGTTTAGCTGTTATCCTTGACACTTTACTCACTGGGGAAATCCAAATGAGTAAACACTGATGGGTGTGGAGTGTGAGCCGGCCTCACCAGTAGGTGCTGCAGGGAGTGCAGGTCTCCCTGCCAGGCGGCCTGCAGCAGCTGAGCCTGGGGAGGCAGCTGAGGCCTGGACATCCACCCCAGCAGCTTCCCCTGGAGCTCAGGGGGACACATGTGAAGTGCTGTCTGGTGGCAGCAGTTACACCCGGTCACATCAGCCCCTCTCCTCAGCAGCAGCTGCACCGCCTGTTGACAACAAAACAATAAAAAACTGGAAATGAAGCAAAAATGACAGAAATAGCAGACTTTGGATTTTGCAACGCTAGAGGTTTTCTGCAAGTGTTTTTTTACAGGAAGTTCTGTCAAAAAAATAACTGCATGTTTTGAAAAAATATGCACTGCATGAGCAACAAACGTGCCTGAATTCTCTGCGTAATTTATTTTTTCCAAAACAAAGACAGCATCGACAGTATCATCTATAGGTGGTCAATTTTCATAATATCAGTTAATAATATAATATGAATGAGCATAGTCTGAAGCCTTTGAAACGTGTTAGTTTTCTTTTCTTCACTTTGCTTCACTCATATATTTGCAGCTCTGTCCCCCTGTGGCCTTCCCCGCTACCGGTAAGTCATATGTTTGTTTTGAGAATGGCTCCCCAAGAGGATGCAGAGGAGTTATATAAAAAACAAGAGGCCGATCACATGGATCTCATACACACAGACACGTTATTGCTGTTGTCAAGAAAAATACTGTCACGTGTGGTACCATTGTCACAAATCTCTCTCTCTCTCTCTCTCTGCCTCTCCAACACATCATAATATTATTGTTCACCTGTAGTAATTTTCCAGGGAACAACAGGCTGAGGTCATATCTACTAGTTTACATAACCACTAGGTTACCAAAGCTACATCATGTGTACCAGTAAAATGACTGGAAATTGAATGTCCTCTGGCACCTATTGTAGTATTATCACACAGCGTGGTATTAAAGATAATCTGTGTAGGATTTTCTTAACTAAATCATTCCCAGATGAAGTGAAATAACAACCATTGGCACTTCATTCCACACTTTGCCCCTTTGAGTTGCTTTCTGTTGGCATATTTTGTGATTTTGATGTACCAGTCCATCATCTACAGGAAGAAGCTTTTTCACAGGGAGCTGAGCCCAGAAATCCAATGGAGAAAACTACTACTACTGCTACTGTTGTTCTGTACTGTGGAGTTTCAGATCACAATTTCAGTGTAATATTAATTTTCTGTTTCACATCTTCAAAGAAAAGAGAAACTCTACTCACTCTACTCACACCTCACATGATATGTTTAAGTTAACCTACAGTATGAGTCTGATGATGGAAAGTCACTGATGTTTTTCTATTCTATTCTATTCTGTTCTGCTTTTTTTCTGTTTTGCTCTTTTCTGTTCTGTTCTGCTCTGCTCTGCTCTGTTCTATTCTGTTCTGCTCTTTTCTGTTCTATTTTGTTCTGCACTTTTCTGTTCTGTTCTATTTTGTTCTGCTTTTCCTTTTCTGTTCTGCTCTTTTCTGTTCTGCTCTGTTCTATTATGTTCTCTTCTGTTCTGCTCTGCTCTACTCTGTTCTATTCTGCTCTTTTCTGTTCTCTTCTGCTCTTTTCTGTTCTATTCTATTCTATTCTGTTCTGCTCTTTCCTGTTCTGTTCTATTCTGTTGTGCTCTGTTCTGTTCTGCTTTTCCTTTTCTGTTCTGCTCTGTTCTATTCTGTTCTTTTCTGTTCTCTTCTGTTCTGCTCTGCTCTACTCTGTTCTATTCTGCTCTTTTCTGTTCTGTTCTATTCTATTCTATTCTGTTCTGCTCTTTTATGTTCTGTTCTATTCTATTCTGTTCTGCTCTTTTCTGTTCTGTTCTGTTCTGTTCTGTTCTGTTCTGTTCTGTTCTATTCTATTCTGTGCCTTTTTCCATTCATTAGTAGTATCAGTCAATAACAACCATTTAAACGAGATACCATCTAATCAATTGGGGCACAGTCTCTTTTTGTGCAACACAACAATAGACTTCAATTTGAGCCCATAACCAACCCGCCCCCTCCCCAAATACACACACACACACACACACACACACACACACTCACTCCCCCCCACTTACCTCAGTCATGCCCCTCTGGCAGGCGGTGATAAGGTCTTCAGTGTTGGGGACGTCCAGCTCTTGCCCCAGGCTCAAACCCAGCGCCTCCTCTTCCTCTTCCTCCTCCTCTTCCTCCTCCTGCTCTCCTCTCAGCATCTCTTCCACGCTCCTCCACCTCCTCTCTCTTTTCTCACTTCTCTCCATAGTCCACAACTTTGCTGCCAGATCTGTGTGAATGGCAGCCAGAGAGAAGTGTAGAGTAGTGAGTCAGACGCTGCTTTGTGCCTCCTGTAGCTGTGGGAAAAGCTGTAGAGTGAGTGAATAATGAATGAATGGATCAGAAGACAAAATTACACACTGACTAAATTACTATAAAGAGCGTCAATACGTCTTACCAGCGTCTTTTCTCTCAAGGTTTTAGGTTGTGTGTGTGTCTGAGTGCAGATTCACATCATTATTGTGATGTTAGTCCGGTGATGTAAGTCTCTAATGATCCGTTGGTCCCAGCAGACACAGAGAGCGCGTGATAGGATTTTTTTCTCTCACATCATTACTGTTGGTGAGTCATCATCCTAATGTACATCATTATGTAGCATTATGAGCTGGTTGGCTAATGACTGAATGGATGTGTGCATGCGCAGGTGCATACACAGGTGCCTGCCTGTGCGTGTGTGTGTGTGTATGTGTGTGTGTGTGGAGGGGAGGGGGTTGTCTGAGGGCTGTCCTACTGGTTTAATGAATGACAGATCTAATAGAGCAACAGTCATGACAGATAGAGTGTCAAATAAACACTTTAAAGGCAATATATGTAAACTAAATACAATATATTGCCTTGAATTTGAATTGAATGAAATGTATGTGAATAAGGTAAGGTGGGAGGTAAATAAAAACTATATAGACTATATATGATAGTGTTGTTGACAAAATTCCTGCATTGTCTCAAAAACTTCTCCATGTATTATGGTCTTTTAAGAGGATATTGAATGAATGTTTTGATATTATAAATGCATTGCATTGGCCATTCAATAGATTTCTGAGTTATCCCTCATCATTGATTATCAGTACTTCTTTAATACACTAACAACTTAGTTCAATATCAGCTTTCAAATGGGTTCCTGTGCTGTTTTAACAAATAAGTAAATGATCTACAGTCTAGTCAGTCTAATCTAGAAACCATAAAACGCAATTCAGTGCGGAAAGTAACTCACCTTTACACTCGTGTGATGATGTCAACTCATCTATTGATTTATTTTCTTTAACTCGGTACTTTTCCTACTTTTCACATCCCTGTGTTTCCTTGATGAGCAAATCCAGCCTTGTGCAGGCATTTGACAAGTAAACCTTTTAACCTTTTCAACAGCCTCTCCAGTGTAGTGTCTCCTCTCCTTTCTTCTTCCTTCTGCACGCCTCCTGCTGTACGTTTACACTTGGTTGCCTAGGAGACGGCCAGCCAGACAGGCAGGCAGGCCAGCAGTGGTTTTAAATGCCAGCAGGCTGTTCCCCTACGCAGTAAGGGAGACTGAGAGCTGCAATATACACGAGGAGAGTTTGAAAAGTTTTGCCAACATTTTTTTTCCCAATATGTATAACCATTATGTGACCAATTGTCAGAATTTCATGACAATGGTGTAGAGTGAACCTCATGAAGACTCAAAACACACAAGACCTTGAACTAAAAAATATAAAGAATACAATCATACATTGGCAATAGAATCTATGATAGCCTTTGCTTGGATTATAAGTAGGGAATTGACGTGATATATTTCAATAATATTCATAATGCTTTCCAATGGCACAATGTAATCCGATAATACTTTTTGTTTAAAATCCTTGACACATGGAGATTGAGGTAAAGCAAATGGACAGCACTTCAGAAAGACATAGACATCATGATGCAGTTTAAGGGATTACAGTGAGCTATTTACAAGTAATATACGTGACTTCCACATGCCAGCATAATCATGTTGCTTAGCAACGGAGAGTACCACTAAAGTTTTCTTTGAGCTTTCTTGTTCATGCTCCTACTTTTCCTTCAAGATAAATACTGTCGCTGTAACTTAGAAATAAATGTAGTCTATTCTTGTCCTGCTTGAGCCAGACAATCTGAACATTTTTCTCCAGAAGCTCTTCTTCTTCTTAATGAGCTCCTCAAAAGAGAAAGGCAATATACTTTAATTTCAGTTCATAAGGCTTATAGGCTTGCTGAACTCTGCATTCAATCAATTATCAATCTGAATGATCGGTAATCTTCTCTTTCTCTAATTTGCCCACCTTGTTCTGCCAGTGCTGCTTTTTTCTGATCCCTGTCTCTCTCTCAGAGGCAAAGGCATCCTCAGTGTCCATATTGATATATGAGTTCTTACACTATTAACACGTGCAGCACAATCATCCTTTTCTTTGACAACTGCGTCTTTTGTATTTGCAGATATCCTCACTGGAAAGGTCAGACGTTTGTGCTGTGGTAGTGTCCTGTCTTTGGGTCTTTTTTAGTAGCACAGACTTTCTCATCGGCCATATTTGTGATTGTTGGTGCTGCAGAATTGTCCTCTGTTTTTAAATCTGCTTCTTTTCAGGGGTGCAAACATCCTCTGTCGCCTTTTTTGTGACCAAAACCAGCAGTTTTCCTGCAAGTGTCATCCTCTTTTTGGTTCTTCGACTCTTTCTCAATAACAGAAACCTCCTGGGTTCCCTTGTCTGTGAGGTCTGGAGCTGCACAGTTGGCCTCTTCCTTGAGTCCCGACTCTCTGTCAGTGGTGGAGATGTTTTTGGCAGATACATTTTCCACTGATGCAGAGGAATGTTACATTTTGACAGTGAAGCCTCCAGTCATTTTGGTTTTTGACTGCTTAGCTGATTTCTTGGCAGTTCCTGACAACACTGTAGAGACATCCTCTTTTCGGTGCCTTTGTATTGTCTGCACCTGGTACCGCTGGTGCAGTTGAGTTTTTCTTTTTGACCTTTCGGCTATCAGCCATTTCATTTTCAGAGTTTATAGCTTGCTGAATGGGAGCCTCGTGTTTGGGAGACTGTTCTGAGGCAAAATCATCACACTACACAATCCTAATTGGCTGAGAAGGACATAATGGTTTAGCTAAAACTACAGTCCTGACCATCCCTCATAAATGAATGAGAAGTCAATATAGCTTTTCACATCTGGCTTCACAACAAATTGTATCCAAAGAGATACTTTTTATTAACAGTCTAAACTTGGCTCTGAGCGCAGGTGACCAGCCAAATTCAGTCTTACACCACAAAGATGGATATTTTCAGCTAGATCGGTCTTTGAAGTGAGAGGTGATCATCATCATCATCATCATCATCATCATCTTCATCATCATCATCATCATCACCACGACCATACACAGGGATATAGTAGTACTCAGCACTTTAGAAAACAAGAAAACAAGTCTAAAACAAATCTATACTAGATTTAGATCTGACACTTGACCAATCGCTTGAGGTTTTAGTTGTTCAGTTAAATTGTAGACAGGAGCTGTAAATCTCCATCTCACCACTAGATGGAGATATCCGACAAGTCTGAGCTCGGTGCTTTTCTCAGGCACTTGGTCATTTGCGCATGAATCCATACACCCATCAGATCCACACCACAGGTAGAACTTTTCCACCACACGTTAAGCGAAGTTTTTCAATCACAATTCAGCTTTTGTTTCACACCATCATGTAAGGAAATCCTGTTGCCTTAAAAGTCCTAAAGGCTTCAAATGCACAGTTTGCAAAGCTTGAATCGCTCTCTGATCTTCTCATTCTTTATTGATTTGTTGTTGTTTTTTTTGCCATTTGCCACACCATACCATTTAGAACAGGATTTCATTGATCTGAATTTGGTCAAATCGCAGTGATTTCAGCTCTGGTGTCCAATCTTTGTCGAGGTTTGGCTGCATTCTGAGGAAATACACATCCCGAGGTGTAAGCTGCATAACCACACTGAACTATTTAATTAAACTACTTTTCATTTTTATAGGTGTAGGCAACAAGCTGTGACAGTGCTTCCCTCACGAAAATTCACTATAATATTCCAATAAAAATCCTGCCACTAACGCACTGTTAGTGGCACTTAAAATGAGTTTATAGTGACTTTATCGTATTTTTTTTTTAATCTCCTATGATATTACTAAAATGAATTTCCCCAAGGGGATCAATAAAGGGCTATCTTATCTTAACTAAAATATCCCTAGAATCCTTACATGTCTGTAGTAGGATTCGAAAGTGACTGGATAGTATCACGATAATATCATTAAAATAATCCTATAAAACAGTTTATAGTTTTGATGTGTTTGTATAGGTCTATCCTAACATTTGTTATGTGATTTTTTCCGTACAGGTTATTTGCATACTACCAGTGTGTTTCCGATTAGCCAATGGAAAAACACTATTGGAGCCTACCGCCTCCCTCATCCAAATCACCCTCGTTTCCCCTCCCTGTACTACGCTCTGTAATTGCCCTATCTGTCCCGCCTGCTCACCGAGTGGTGTCCCCCCTCTCACCCCTCCACCCCGGTACAAACTGTGACCGGCTCTCAGCTCCACCGGCCCACCACCGGTGCGTCCCGTTGCGCACAGCACAGTTTCCAACCAGCAGACTTAACTACAGCGCGCTACGGATTTCGCTCAACATCGGACCCATTCGCAGTACAGACAACTTTACAAGTCAACATGTTGTCACGTTTTAGTTTTCAATGACAGACGACCGGTGACAAGAGGACTCGTGAATGAGGAACTACTCACGGACGGGGTTAGAGTCTTCTCCCCCGAGCAATTTGCGCAAGGTGATCCCTCCTGTACGTTACCTTGCTGTTTGACTGAGAACAGGACGGCCGCGTTACATGGATTTCCCCACCAATCGTCACTTTAACGCGGGACTGTTTGATGTGACCTATTACTTTTTGAGTGTACGCTACTTCGGCTCGAGTTAGCCCCGCTTTTCCCTGCCAACACACTTCGCTTTTCTCGCCAAACTTCAGTCATCAGTGGATAATTTTGCGACCGAGAGGATGGGACCGCCGAGCGGAGCGGCTCTGCAGAAACAGGCGCTCCTCTGGCTGCTTGTAGGTGAGTTTGTCCCCGGACAGTCAAATAGCCTACTGTAGGTTACACTGTTGTTAATGGGGAAATAAAAGGTGGGTAGGCTCAACTGTGACCTCCAGTCGGTGATCATCACAAGACAAACGACTACTAAGATGAGAAGAAATCAGTTATATTTCCAGAAAAGCATTCATTTATGCGTGTTTCCCTTAGAAGACTCCATCCTCATACAACTTACATCAGTTGAAACTACTTACTAGGCAATTACGTAGTTACACTATGAATTATGTCAACTTCCCGAGTTCATATGGGGTTATCCCTGGTCATAGAGCTTACAGTATGACAGTGAAACCTGCAGTATGTTATCATTTCTACCTTTTATGTGCGAATTGCGATAGGCATAACGCTTGTCAGTGAAAATTACATGCAATTAGTCCAGGCTGACTTGGTGGTTCCCTACGAGGAAACATCCCTATAATATTCCTATATAGTGGTTTATAGTGCGTGTGGGCGACTCAATAATGAGTTTAAAGTGACCTTATCGTAATGGATCATATTTTCTATGGTATCATCAAAACATTCCGATGGAGGCTTACAGGTTTGCTGTGATATTTGTATAGTATCCCTCTGAAATTTATCACAGGATTACTGTAGTTGCCAGCCTGTCTCGCAGTGTAAACAACATAATCTTGGTTTTAATTGGGACCAAGCAGTGACAGTTGGGAAGTGACAGTTGGCAGAGTGGAAGTAGGCTACTGCTGAGGGTCATACTTTACATGTGATCATACTTTACTGCATGTTTCTATAATAATAAGCTGGTATGTGGGTATACTCTTAATGCCTCTATTCTCTTATTTGAATTGTGGGACACACACAGCGCACAGGTAATGTTACCTCCTACTTATTAGGATGAATTCTCACCAAGAAAAAGCCAGTGTTGCATAATTCAAATTAAAAAATCGAAGGTATAGGTATTATATTGTGCTGAAGGTTTCATAAGCATGAGTTTTCAAAGTTAGGTTGGTGGTGTAGTGGTGTGTTTGTTATATATATAACTATATAAACCATATTTAATCCAAGCTGTTGTTGGAGAAAGAATTCATTGACAGTAATCACATGCTTTTCATATAGACTTTGAACAGAATGAGAGAATGTGCTAAATGTGCTACATACAGTATTTCATATGAGCCGACATCAAGCTGAAGTCACATTGTTCAGCCGCTTCTGTGCTTGCAAGCAGCGTTTTTCAGAGCTTGGGTCCAACTCTAAATTTGGGTTGCAGGAAGATTCTGACTGGAAAACAGCAGTTCTATATGAAGCCACTTAAACCGCCAGAGCAATACCAAGTTCCTGCAATTTCAGTTTTCCTGAATAAAATACTAATTATAGCATCTACCTTCAGCTTAATTCTATATCCAAAACAAATTGTATTGGGTGAGTCTTCAGAATTGCCCTCAAAATCAGATGCATGAGTAAAAAATCTTAGGAAAAGGTGGGTTCCCAGAAAGTAAGTAAACATCAGTGTCTTCCTTGGCTGATATAAACTGTTAATGCTGACTGGTAGAAGTTTGGTTTCACATCTGGAAGACTCGTCTCCTGTCAGTCTTTTACACAGGGGGCAATATTCCACTTCACTAAGGTTTCTTTCCTCTATCTTCAGTGATACATGGGAAACCTTTTTTGTTATTTTACTCAGTGTTTCTGTGCAGATGTTTTCTGCTGGCTCTATGGCAGCAGCCAGTGTCCTAATTATGCCTTGTCCTGTGTATCGTGGTGTTCCAGTGATGAAAGTACTTCCTGCAGCGGGATCAATAAAGTTATACTACTATTGCTTATTATTATGGAGGTAGGCAGTATCGTCTGCAGCAGGGATTGACATTGTCAAATGTGATAAATCCTTTATGGATAACAATGGGCTATGAGGAAGAAAAGCATAATGACAAAATACAGTTAGTAAAAATTCTTGGCATAATTGTCCACCTATAGACTGCTCATACAACATATTCTTTACAATAGGAGATCAAAGTGCAAAGAGGCTTTTAAAAACCCAGTATCAATCTGATCTTTAAGTGATATTTCACTTTAGGAGAACATTTACATTTGTAGCGAACTTATTTCTACAGGAGTTCATGAGTGTTTTACCACATAATTGCCTGCTTTGGGGAGCCGCAGTCAGTTCCAATTTCTTACTTCCATGTAGAATATCCACTTTAAAAATCAAACTTCTAACACATCTACAAATAAGCAAAACTAAATACATGCATCTGTTTGCAATTATCAATACTGAGAGCTGGAGAAAATCCTGAATGCCGGTGGTGATGGTGTTTCCCCCGGGCGGTTCATGCTGGAGGCTGACTGCTCCTTAACTTCCATGTGGTTGGAAAGTGGAAATTGTTATACCAAAGTGAAATAGAGGTCTAACATAGCAGCATCATGCCACACAGCACCCTGAGTGCATATGGGTGGTCCCAGTGGGAATCCTACTGCCTTGCTTTACCATTTGCATGCTTTAGACAGCCTCTATAGGGCAAGTAAACGACTCTGCATTGGATATAATGACCAGTTGAGTGAGAACTTGAGGGAAAGCTGGACATGACGTTTCGAAAGACGTTTCCACCGCTGCATCTCATGTGTCAGTTATTCAATTTGCTTCATTAATAATACAAATGTATGACAAAACCACTAAACTGATCACCTCACAGATAGTAGATCTAATCTAATCTCTCCCTTTCTCTCTACATCTCTTTCTTTCTCTCTTTTTGTCTTTCATGCCTGTGATTCTATGCCTATGAATACAATGATCTGCTGACTTGAGTTAATTCCCCAACCCCTAATACTAACGCTAACCACTAAATGCTTTACCCTTACCTCAACCGTAATTCAAACCCTATTCCTTAACTCTAGAATAAGCATTTAGTGTTTTGACGACCGGCAAAAAATGTCCTCACAATTGGGCATTTTGTAGTTGGACTGTACTTTTGAGGATTTCTCATGAAAATACAAAGGGAAGAACACCAAGAACACACATATGCACATTGCACAAGTGAACAATGCAGATACACACAAACACCTGAAACACACATAAATACAGTATGCACACACACACACACACACACACACACACACACCATGACTCTCCGACAAAGGTGTTTGGCCACGCTTCCAGATGAAGCTGACTCCTCTGCTCTTTGCTCCTTGTTTCCTGTTACAAAAGTCTCATGTAGGCGTTCTATATTTACAGAAGGAGAAAGTTATGACTCATCACAGCAGCACCAGGTTGCCTCATTACTGTTTTCACCATCTTCCCTTCTAAATCAGTAGTTGTCAAACTTTTGCTCCGGAAACTACTTTTTCAAAAGGATTTTTTCCCAAGATCCAAACTGATTTGGCAGGCTTTTAGGCCAATATAGCAAGAATTACCCTCTTTTAGTCTTTTAGTCTACTAGTCTATGGCATTTTATACTATCTTAAATAGCCTACAGGCACTTTGGAAGACAATGACTGTATAATATAGTCAGTAGAGCAGAGACTTGATACAAAGTTGGAAGGATCCAATCAAAATAACTTCTGCTACTGAAGTCATCAGTCTCTCCAGAACAATTTGGGTCACGACAAAAGCAATTTTTTTAATTTTCTCCAGCACTTTTCTCAGAATGAATGAGGGGGAAAAGAGTCCTTCACTCTTTCCCACAGATATGAAGGGATTGGCTCAGAGAGGCACTGTAATCCTCTTTCCCCAACACAATAGTCTTTCATCTGTCGGCTCAGTATTCAATTTGAATTCATTTGAAATATATTTCACACACAAGCACCATACTGTAGTCGTAATGCTATGGTGAAGTAGCAGAAGAATGTATGGTATAAAATACTTCGAGGAACGACTCAGGGGAAAACGTCAGGCAATTATGACAGTTTGGTCTCACTGTATGGCCAATAAGCAATAAAAAACGATTCATATAGTTTCTCCAACTAAAGGTCGAGGCCTAAAGTCAGTCATGGTTTAATGTCGGGCGGGTCCTCACCTGGGAAGAGTACTGCTATGTTTTAACAGGTTTGGGTCTTAGGCAAAGTTTTAATCAAATTCTGTCCCAGGCTGAAAAAGTTTAAGAAACCTTGGGTTAATTAATTTTGTTTGTTCAAGCTTCTTTCTGAATCCCATCAATTCACCAGAGCTTTCACAAATCCATTCTTGCAGATGTGCCAACAATCTTCCTATTTCCAGTGGGGTTTTTTTTCTGCACATAACCCAGCCTAAGGCCGGTCGGTGTGACCTTTTGTGCTAAATGCTGAGTAATCACAGTCTCAGACTTCATGAATCAGCATACAGGCATAACAAGTAGGAAACTCAAAAAACATCAATAATACAGCTGCAGTAAAAAAAAAAAAATGTCAATTTTCCTTACATCCTGTGTGTGTGTGTGAGTCCTTTGTGTGTGTGTATATGGAGGCTTCAGAGAGGTGGACTGAGATACACATACATTACACTAACACATGAGAGAGAGATGGGATATGGGGTAGATGGTTAACTGGATGTTCATTGTTGTCAGTAGGAGAACAACAGTAAACTCTGCCAATGCTGGCGGACAGAAGTTGCCCAAATTTCCCAAATTTCTGATGTTGAAAAATCCAGCAAAATGTATGTATCCGCATATGTTTTTGCACCTGCTCTTGTTGTACTTTCAGTAAAGTAGTGAATAGGTTTTTTCTTCTGACTTTCCATTCTGGACTTGGGGAGAAACCACAGAACATATTCAACATTTGAAATGAAATGAAACAGTCACGCTACAGAATATTTTTTGAAGGTGCCTCGTGTACCATGTTTCTCAAAATTAAAACCACATTTCCCATAAACCCTGTTGTTTCCTGTCACAAACAGGATGTTGCTACTTGTTGCCCTTCTCCCTTCCTGGTGTTGTGCTGCACGCTTTTGGTTTAAAGTGGGAAATATGCACTTCGCCAAGTAAACTAGTGTGATATGGAATGAAGTTCTGTATTACTTTCAAAGTAAAACAGGTTCCTGTTTTGTGCTGTAAAGCAATCCAGCAGATTTCCCCACAAAATCCAGTGGGGCACACTATAAAATGCAGAGTGGAGGCTGGTAGAGGCTTACCAGTCTTCTCAGCGATGGTGTCATTTGTTTACGATAATTATACTATGTCTCAAAATTAATGTGGTAATGATTTATTGATGTTAAAAGCTACATGTTTCTTAGCTTTTATTGTCTGAATGTAATGGAATGGTCAAACCTCTTTGCCAATGAGATGGTGCAGTTTGCTGTTGTGGTTGGCTGACATCCTGCAGTGCCAGCAGGTATGGCCTTTTTTCAGGCCACTATGTGAACACAGCAAGGGAGAGGGAGGGAGAGGGAGGGAGAGGGAGGGAGAGGGAGGGAGAGAGCGAGCGAGCAGTTGACCCCCCACTGCTACAGACAAATTTCGGGACCCTGTGATGTAGCCGACAGAGACAGTAATGTCAGCTTCTCTCCCCAGTGCCGGGTTTAGCTGGATCTGTGGAGCCCTCATCTATCTAGATAACTTGGATTCATGGATTTTACAGAAATACTGGGTGCTCACTGTTTCTCTTCTGCTCAGACAGAGTCACGCACATTTCTGGTGTAAAGAACGTTTTTGAGCATCTCCATAAATCACAGAAAGAAAGAGAGAAAGATACAATACAATGATGTAACAACACGGAGAGAGAAAGAAAGAGAGAGAGATAACAAATGGGGTAGGCGGGGCCGGGTAGCGAAGGCTTTAATAGTGCTGATAGATATTTGCTTTGTTTATGTGTGTGTGTTTGTGTGTGTCGTGTTTGATTGGTGAGACAGGCCCGCCCACTGGACTTGGGCTAATTAGATTGATGTTGAACAAGGGATGAAAGGAGAAGAAGAAGAAAGCAAACAGCAGTAGCCATGCCCCCCTTTATGTCGCTGTTTATGTACTGAGTGTTCCCTATATTCAGGGAGAAGTAAGTACCCAGTAAGTTATCCAGTGAATTTGAAAATGACTAACACTGCTTTATGCTTAAGTGAGATGTTTTCCTCAAGCAAAATCCACAAAAGACAGGAAATTCAAATCACCACCCAAGGCCACGCTTCAGCTCCTCACCTCTGTACTAAAGGTTTTCAGCATTCAGCTTTTGAAAATCTGCCTAGCACAGTTTTGCAGCAATGACAGTTTACTGCACTTCAATCAATATGTACTCACCACTGGGAAGATTATTCCTAACTTTCACGCACAAAGATCCTATTTCATACTCTTTAGAGAGGGATTAGCGTGCCTAACCGCCAAGCCGTAATCCGTGAGCATTGAAAGCCATTTTCTGTCTGTCTAGAGTTGTGCGAGGAGAGGAATTTAAGGGGCGATGAGGGTCTGGCATCACCCTTGTTAACACAGAGTGTGAAATGAGCCCCCCTAATTAGTTGTAGAATCTAGGTAACACTGCGGGACGACAACTCTCTTCTCACAACTGCTTTCTAAATGAACAAACAAACCATTGTGTGTGTGTGTGTGTGTGTGTGTGTGTGTGTGTGTGTTTGTTTGTCCACACACTGAGCCACTTGGGCACCCCGGGACTAGTCAATTATTTTCCTTCACATTTTCTACAATTTATTCAGCATTCATTTATTTATAAATTACTGAGGGGGAAGCATTAAAAAACTGTTTAAGCCATTCTCTCTCATCTCCACTTAACTATAGTAATATGTATATATATATATATATATATATATATACATATATATATATAGTAAGCCTGTGATTTGCATGTAATGGCTTTATGCTTTGTGTGCGAATGTTGTGTGTGTACTGTGTGTGTGTGTTTGTGTTTGTGTGTGTACATACAGTATATGTGCTAATATTTGGATGTGTGTTTGCATTTGTTTTGCCAAATTGATCTATTATAATATGAATAGTATCCAAAACTCACTTTAGGAGGAGTGTGTGTGTGTGTGTATGTGTGTATGGTTGTGGGTGTGTATGTCCATCACATGTGTCCATATATCAATGTGTGTGCATTTGTTTTGCCGGATTTTTCAGTTATAAGAATAGCATCAGAAACTATGAGTGTAACTCCTCCTCCTCCCCCTCCTGCTCCTCCCTCTCCCCCTCCTCCTCCTCTCCTCAAAATCCAAGACATTAGTCCCCTCACTGAGCACCAGAGAGCAGATTTTACAGCCCATTTATCTGGGGCGCTGCTCTCATACATTACATTTAACCTTACAAAACAATTTCATAGTGAGATTGTCTAAGCGGTTCACTCAACCAGCGCACCGGGCTGGAATTTTCTTTGAAAGATGTTTTATTTTTTTCATGGTATGTCTGCTTTATGGAGAGACAGGGATGACACGTGACAAGTGGTTGTGTGCAGGATTCAAACCCACAACATCAAGACTTCGTGGCATGGAGGCCGGCTTAATGAGCCACCAAAAAGCCCGGAGGGAATTCTCTAAACATTTATTTAACCGGACTGATTGAATAGTAACACATTGGTATTTATAGCAGTGACCCGAGGGAGGAGCTGCAGATGCAAGGAGGGTTACATACTGTACATACTCACACTTGCACTTGGGAACTGACCATTACGACTACATATAGTCACACCCACAGTCTTGTGCTGCTGACCACTGAGCAGCAGTAGCCTAGAGGTTAGACAAGCTAACTGTGTGCTGGACTGCTTGTGAAGGTCACCAGTTTGAATCCCAGGGCCGGCTGGGAAAACAAAGGTGGGGAAAATGATTGAGTGATAGACCTTATTCCCACGGCAGCCAGTTCCCCACTGAAAAACATATTAATAATAATAATAATAATAACAATACATTTTATTTGAGGGCGCCTTTCAGGACACCCAAGGTCGCCGTACAATGCATAAAAAGAAACATACTCGAACAGGTAAAAACAGCGAAACATGGCAAAGACACCAGCATAGACAAAACAAGTGACATAGGGTGGGCAGACACGTATAGGAGGGGGAATAAAAACAGTAAAACTGTAAGGATAAAAGGGAAACGCACAGTACGATGAGCATTACAGTGAGTAGGCCAGTTTGAACAGGTGAGTTTTGAGGTGGGATTTGAATGCTGTTATGGTGTCAGACTGTCGAATGTGTGGGGGCAGGGAGTTCCAAAGCCTGGGAGCAGTGCAGCTGAAAGCCCTAGCACCCATGGTGCTGAGGCGTGGGGTGGGGATGGTCAGAAGACCAGCTGAGGATGAGCGCAGGGAGCAGGAGGGGATGTAATCCTGGAGCAGGTCAGAAAGGTAAATGGGGGCTAGGTTGTGGAGGGCTTTGAAGGTGAGCAGAAGGTTTTTATAGTCAATCCGGTATTGAACAGGGAGCCAGTGTAGTTGGATGAGAATGGGGGTGATGTGGTCGGATGATTTGGTGCGAGTAATAATCCGGGCAGCCGAGTTCTGAATGATTTGAAGCCTGTTAAGCAGTTTGGTGGGAAGGCCAGAGAGAACAGCATTACATTCATTATATTGGGTGCAAATAGATCCCAACTATCTGGAGGGATATAGCTTCACATTTTAATCGAGCCTAGGTAGCTAGCTAGTAGCTAACTAGCTAACGGAACTGTGATTCTGGACACACACTCTCTAATGTGATTTCAGGTCTTTTGGTGCGATTTCTTTGATAAGTTCCCTGCCGAAAGGCAAGTGATGATAACTGATACACATTTGGGAAGCTAAATATCACATTTGCTAACCCTAACCCTATAGATTTTTAGACATAGACATACATGCTTAAGACATAGCTACAGAACCTGCTTAAAAGGACAGGGAAAATCATAGGAATGCGGCCCCATCTTCTCTTCAGGAGATATTTGAGGAAGCAGTGGTTAAACAGGCTCTTAAAATCACTTCTGACCCAAACCATGTTCTATATAAGGAATATGATCTAGCAGAAGCTTCAGGTTATCAAACTATATCGCCTGTCTGTCTAACAGTAGTTTTATATATATGCCAATCTTCCAGGTAGTTTCCCAGGGAGAGTGTAGGCGCATGTTCAAAATGGCTGCTGTGGGAATAAGCTTAATGCTCTCCCCTCAATAACAACTGTTGTGGTCCTGTTGAATGAGGCATGTAACTGCCCAGCTGCTCAGTGACCAGCTGCAGGAGACTGGTTGCACTGGGCAGCTCCCAGGTGTGAATGCATGTGTATGAATGTGAAGCAGGGCGTTGCTGGAAAAGAGCATGCATGCTCAGTCAACTTTTTTGAGGCAGGGGGGGAGATCACCTTGCGTTCACTTTCCAAACCCAGATTTTCCCCAACTACATCTGGGATTGGAATCGGTGACCTTTTAGTCATGAACACACGTCTCTAAGCTTCAGGCTAGGGAAGCCAGACTGTTTGTGACAGCCTGGCTTCAGATCCCCAACACTCAGCACCATCATGCGCCATGCGATGCTACAGTGAACACTACAGATATGATTTCACAGCCCATTTATCTGTGGAAATCCTCTCTCATAAATCACTTTTTAAAACAAGCCATGCAGGGGA
>NC_136006.1:11532678-11597678 GCF_048128805.1 Centroberyx gerrardi | reverse complement strand
CTTTACAGCACCATGAGTGCACATTCCCAGTGGGAATCAAACCCCTAACCCTTGGCGATGTTACTGCCATTCTCCACCCATTGAGCCCACTGGGACCATAAACACCCACACAGAAGCCACCAAGTCACCGAAGCTGTTCCAATAGAAGTTTAACTTTGCCATAATATGCCCGACCATCTTAAACCCCTCTTGTGTATACATTTCAATTGCCTGCAAGTGCCAACATTCAGACACACACACACAAGCTGTTATACAGTGTGCAGCCACATGTGAATAAATACATGCATGAGGGCACAAACTAATGCAAATATGCAAATATGCACACACATTGCACAACACGCATGCTTCATCACAACACAGAGGCAGTTACACAACCCTGCATGGAAAAACACACATAAACAAACAGAAAGACACCGTTACAATGACAACGTTTTTGTCTTTGCTTTATTTTTTTTCCTCTGATACATACATATAGATATACCATATACAGTCGGTGAAGTTAACTGCCTTTCTCCATACTTGCTCAGTGATCTCTCCTCATCCTACTGTATCCCTAACCTCTGTGAACTTTGACCTCACTCTTTCTCTTTAAGTGTTTGGCGAAAGCCTCGTAGGACCATTAAGTCGGACTGAGAGGAATAAATCGACTTTAGTTTATCATAATACCCATACATTTATAGCATTCTACAAAGCACAATACCAGAATTTTGACTTTGATACCAATACTAAGTCTAATATCTAAAATTCCCATACTACTACCGACTCGAGGGGTAACGTTGAATTGACTGTCAAGAGCCAGACTGCAGCTCTGTCTATTCTAATCCTTCTTCTTCTTCTCCTCCTTTTAACTATTCCAATCCATGCACACATCCTCTAGAGGTGACATTAAAATGGAATTTCAACTTGCAGAACTTTCGTGAAACTATTGAACGTTTATGAAATCGAGTATTGAATTCAACCTTTTGCAACAAAATTGAAGCAGTATTGAAACTTCAGCTATCGTGACAACACTGCTATTAAGCATAATCGGTGGTTTGGTGAATGAGAGAATGATCATTTGGGCCCACAGGATGTTAATGAGCTTTATTCAAAAGCAGCGTTGTCAGTTGTGAACTACACAATGGACCTTTATCCCCAGAGAAGAATATTACCCAGAGATTATACCTGATGACATTACAAGTTTGAGTCTTTGTACTTTGGTTTCTGGCTTTGGGAGAGAGTTGTTCATGTTCACAAATACCGATCGGAGAGTTTTAGACAATAGGAAAATCCAATATGAACTCCTAGATTGAGTGATGTTCCCCATTAATGAGACAACTCCACTCCAGAGTAGGAGAATAGGATCATCCATATTTAGTTCTCTTGCTCTGTTACGGTTACACCATGCCACAGTCAGCGATGGTCCACTGGGACTTCTGAAAAATTCATCAGCCATTTGACAAGCATGTAATAGTTAGCCTGTTAGTCCTATATGAACGGATTACAGGTGTAATCTGAACGGCTGGTGAATATTTAAAACGTGACCTTTGCAGGTGTGGGTGGTAGAGGCAGCGTGAGGGAGGAAGGGAAAAAGAGATTCAATTAAATTACATGAGAGAGAGAGAGAGCACATTAAGTCCGACTGAGTTGAGAAAGACGGAGCCACAGTAAAGAGAGGAAATGTCAAGATGTATGTTTTATTAAAGATGACATCGGTTGTATTGAGTGAGAGAGATTATTGAATTCAGTTTTATTGAGAGAGAGAATGACGGAAAGCGAGAGTGAGAGAGTGGGAGAGATTTATGTAGTGCAGGTTATGCATGGCAGCCCTTTACTTGAGCTAATTATGCATTATGCAGATGAGTCCTAGCCTATAGCAGCAGTAGCATCAAGTTAATTTATAGAGGAGAAGAGGAAAACATGAAGAGGGAAGATTAATCTGCAACCCTTCATGTTACCTCTCCTCTCTCTCTCTCTCTCTACTCAATGCAATTACATTTACTATTCTCTTAATTGAATTGAATTCAACGCTTGCTCTCCACCCTCTCTCATTGTCTTACACTCTATCTCTCTTTCTCACTTCCCATTTGGAGAAGTGGCATCACGCCAGTTTTGCTAGTATGCCTGTGATGTAGTGAGCCAAGATCAGGCACAGTTAGCTCCACGCAGCACACACAGCTCTCTCTGTCTCTGTCTCTTTCTCTTTTTTGGCTGATACTCTGATGATAGATAATGTCCACTGCAGAGTAAGCGAGACATCTCAGCTGTTTGTGGCACCGACTGTGCCTTACGCTGGCTCAAAAATGCCGCTGGCATATCGGCAAAACTGGCTTAACACGTTCTCTGAGGGGATCGCACAGATTTGGAAAAAAAAACAACTTTGAGTTTTCGCTCTACATGTTGTGTTTTCAATAAGCAATTAAAGGACTTGTCGAGTTAAACCCCATGCTGCCTCCAGTGACGTTGCCAGCACAAATATTTTAAAGGAGACCCTGCAGCACATCACTAGTTTACAACTCTAAAGAGGAGCGACATCTGATTCCTGTGAAAACAACTGCACATCCCCTGCCGTCATTCCCATGAAGCTGCACCTGAACGTCATTACGGTTCTCACAAGACTGGTGGAGGTAATCGTACATCACCGTCTGAGGTGGGCTGTTGGAACAGACTGAAATTTGATGATGCCACTGGAAAGAGCCTTTAAATCAAGTATAGCTGATGCCAATCCAATGCTTAAAAAACCACAGAGAGAGAGAGAAAGAGAGAGAGAGAGAGAGAAATATCGAGGCCCCTGGGCGAGGAATGTGACCCTACAGAACCCCTCGACTCTCCTCTGGGTCCCCGGTGTTGAACCAGACACTTGGACAGAACAACAAAAGGCAGCAGATTTATGCCTCCATTTGGTTTTAGGGGAGAACATGAGAACAGAGGATTCAGTCGAGAGGTTTCTGTGTTCCTCTGTCTACCGCATGATCTATAGATGTGTTTTTTTACTGCCTGGGTAGGAACCCAAGGTGGGCCGCAGGGAGGTTACAGTGGGTTGCACAATCAAACTTTATTAGTTTAAGGATTAAGGTTTCCAAAGCCTTACTAAGTCTGAGAAATTAATTTGGAGTTGTGAGGGAAATGATGTTGAAAATAACTGTAGGACACCACACACACACACACACACACACACACACACACACACACACACACACACACACACACACACACACACACAGCGGCTGTGTAATTCCATTCTGTTGGCCACTGTGCAGGTCCTCCACTGGAGTATTTGGGTGGTTGAGTGCTTTGCCTTTGGCAGTCACAGGCGGTGCGGTGACACTTTTGAGGCGAGAGCACCGCCAGCAACCCAAATTCACTCCTACCCAAAAATTTCCTATCAGTCCATGAGCTGAAAGTGGCAGTTTTCCATCCACAAGCTTAGGTCTGCAGCCTCAAAGCTGCTTCCAAGTGTAGCCGTAAGGTTTACTGCATTAATCCAAAGGATGAAAACAGTCAGGAATATGCTCAATAAAATTGATTTACTTGTGTAATTTTATGTGTAAAAGAAAGACTACAGTTACAACCAAACACGGGTACAACTCATTTGTGAATGGTCATAAAGGGTTGGGAACAAACGAGGGTTGGCAAACACTCAGACAATGAGATGGAATTCTCTGGTAGCCTTTGTGCTTTGATGTTTCCTGACAAAGGAGACTCAGCAGTGTGGGTTGCCTATTGTGTGTAATCATGCAGAAGTAGCTCAGGTAGAGCGGTCATCAGCGTGGAAAAGCAAATCGTAACCAAATGTTATCAGGCACCTAATACCTCATTGTGCGTGTACAGTATGTGTGTCTGGGTGTGTTTTTATTATTTTATGGGGTCCAAATGTCTGAATAGAAACCCTGAAGAATAGAATAGAATAGAATAGAATCCCACATTTGTTTGTTTACCATTTTGGTTGTTCTTTATTATTGTTAGGCTATTATTACTACTGCATTTTTTGTTTGTTTTAATTCATTACACAACTTGATGCTTTGGCAATATAAGAATACTTGTCATGCCAATAAAGCAAATTTGAATAGAATAGAATAGAATAGAATAGTCGAGACTTGTAGTAAGAGTTAGGGTTAAAGTCAGGGTTAAGCATGTAGTGGTTGGGGTTAAGGGGAGTTTATGGCATGAATGTAAGTCATGGAATGTCCTCACACGTACAATAATGTAAGAATGTGTGTATTTGTGTGTGTGTTTACATGTACAGTATATGGAGGTATGTATTGCGTGTGTGTGACTGTTGAAAGCTGACCAGGGAGTTCATTTCTTATTTAGGTTTTTTCTCTCTAATTCTTCCTGACAGGGCCAGCGTCTCTCTCCACCTCAGTGGCTCCATCAGCCCTCTGCTCACCTCCAACCAAACCTACTCTGACACACTGTGCTTGTGGATGTGTGTGTGTATGTGTGTGTGTGTGTGTGTGTGTGTGCGTGGATGTGTGTAACATCGGGTGTGCGTGTGCCCATGTGTGTTTTCTCTGCCTGCATGCTTGCACCCGCTCTCCAGCACCAATCAAACAAGTTGCATGTGCCTTTCCGTTTGCTTGTGCCGTGTGTGTGTGTGTGTGTGTGTGTGTGTGTGTGTACGTGCCCCTTCCCCTCTCTCCAAAGCTGTCCTGACATGTTGTGTAATTGTACTCGTCCGCCCGCGGCCCACTCTCCTCTTGTTTTTTTGGCTGTTGTAAGCTCTCTGTGTCTCCCTGGCTCTTTGTCTTTTTTTCTGTCTTTCTCTGTCAGTTTCTTTCACTCACTCACATGGTCATGCATGCACACTCACACACACTCATGCGCGCACACACACACACACACACATACACAGAGATATGCAAGCATGCAGGGGCACACAGACATGTTTTTCTCTGCTTTCACTGATCTTCTCGCTTTACATTCCCTCTCTCAGCCTTCTTTCTTTCTTTCTTTCTTTCTGTTTTTTTGATTCTTTGTTTCTTTCACTCACTGTCATGATGAAACCACAAATATGTCTATATTTCCCTATTTCCTATTCCTACTGTAGTAGTCATGGTCATGGTATGTCTGTTGAACTCACACTTACATCCTACATGACGATTCTATGGCCACAGGAATATTTTCAGCTAAATACCTAAAACGTACATACAGTATATATTATGTACAATCCCCATATTTAACAAGAAGGATGGTGGGAAGGTAAAATCATGTTTTCTTGATTTTTCCTTAGAATAACAGAGAGGCATATGATGATTTAACATGAAGGATGTTACCCACCTTTGATTTGCCCTCTAGTCTTTGCAGATAACATGCACAGTGGTGTTGCAGCTCATGCTATTGTTGTGTGTCCATTTTTATCCAAGCTAATTGTAAGCTATTACAGCAGAGAGACCAGAGAGTCAGAGCAGACCTCTAACTGTGCTGAAAGCCCCGTTCATTATAATGGTTAGCTGGCATTGGATCGGACTAAACATGACAGAGATAGGTGTTGCACACACACACACACACACACACACACACACACACCCTCTTCAGTAATTACCATGACGTGTTTGTGTGTCTTGGGGATGTGGGTGGGTGGACAGGTGTGTGTGTGTGTGTGTGTGTGTGTGTGTGTGTGTGTGTCTTCAGGAGAGTGGGCGTGGGGTTGGGCATAGGTGTGTGTGTTGGTAGTGTGTGACAGATGGGAGCTTTCTGTCACTGAACATATCAGTGAGGAGACACAAACTGGCTTCACTCATTAGTCTCTCGACAAAGGAGTGTAGGAAGCACATTTTCAAACCTGTGATTTGTTTGTGTGTGTGTGTGTGTGTGTGTGTGTGTGTGTGCATGCATAATGTTTTCATCACAGAGATGCCATCACCAAAAAGGGATAGTGAGCCCATGCAGTGTGTGAGTGTACACATTTGTCACAGTGTGTGTGTGTGTGTGTGTGTGTGTGTGTGTGTGTGTGTGTGTGTGAAACCGAAGGTGTGAGAGAAGAATTAATGAGGAGCAATTGTCACTAGCTTTGTCATTGTGGAGTTCATATGCTCTTTCATATTCTTGCCAGTTTTAATAGTGGTTAGTGTGTGTGTGTGTGTGTGTGTGTGTGTGTGTGTGTATGGATATTGTATTCATTTTGAGTGCATTGGCACTTATTTGGTTTCCATCATATATCACCTTTAAAACACACAGTGCACTGTCCTTTTATGTTTTAATGTTTTAGCAAACGTTTGATTCCTTCATATATGACAAATATTGAGGAAAGTAGAGAAGTAAGAAGAGAGAGAGAGAGAGAGAGAGAGAGAGAGAGAGAATTACATGCAAAATATATTCAGTTTGAGCTAGCCTTGCTGTGCATTATAGATCTTGGAGAAGTTCTATCTGTCTCCGTCCGGCAGGCAGAGGACATCCCACTGTACAGAGACATTTATCTAACCAATTATCCCTCTCTCCCCCTCTCTCTCTCTCTCTCTCTCTCTCTCTACTGTATACTACCTAATAAATCAGAAACGGCATTCAAATTTTAAATGATATATCTCCTCACTTTTCCCCTGGAGCCTGATCTCTGGGTGATAAAAATCAAATTGACTTCCTCAGATCATGTAGATATGAGGGAAATGTTTCACCATGCAAAAGCTATTGCCTTTCCACAATAACCCATTATTTGTGCCTTGTTGCTTGATCTAAATGCAAGGCGTTTAATGTGGTTTGATAAGTCAGTGAGGGCGCATTAGTTCCAGTAAAGCAGATAAAGCCAGATAAGATATGAATTATAATGAATAATAATAAAGCTAAATTTATGGAGCACCTTTCAAAATAATGATGCAGAGCTCTCAGCCCACGGAGTGAAACCTCTTCATAGTTCTCTCTCCTCTCATATCGCCGCTACAGTCATCTCCAACACTATATATACAGCTGTAGAGGCTGTAGCTGTAATCCTGGGATTACCTAATCACATCGAGTAAAGTAGAATAAAGTAACTGTAATCAAGCTTTCTGTTTTTTTGTTTTTTTTTAGGATTTGATTTCTAAAGGGAAATTACAGTTTCTCTGCTTTTCTCCTGTGTTTTGTGTTAGTCATATCATCTCTGCTGGGTACCTTTTTAAAAACACAGTTGCATTTTCACAGATCCATTTTTTTGAGAGGAGATTACTTTAAAACTTTCAGACAATGCGTCATCATAGTTGTATTTTTTATTTTATTTTTTTACCACTAAAAATCTGTCCTCTCTCCTCTCACCACTCCAGTCAGCTCTAACACTAGAAATAGCGCGGTTGGATTATAAAACACACTCAAAGTCATGTAGTCACAGAGATACTTAGTGCTAAAGATAAATGAGCTAGATGGATACAGCCAGTAATATTAATACTGGGACCACAAGCTACAACTGCTTTTATTTCTGAATCGTAGGAATTTTGCGTAATGGCCCCACTAACTGCTGTGAAATTGATCCTAAGTCCATGTTATATGAGAATCATATTGGCCCACAATTGTGACCAGTAATGTTTCTATTTTTCTTACTATTTTTCTTTTTATCTTCTCTGATTTTGCTCACCATCACTGCTAAAGACAATGTTTCCTATCCAATTTTCCTTCCAAAACTTGCCCATGTATCATTACTTTTATGATTAGGAAAGGATTCACATATTTAATATTCCATCCAACAACAGCAGTGTTGGACGACTGCTGGCGAGTCTCAGAACTAGTACTATAAGCTGTACTTGGCATTGAAATACATTAAACACACAAATTGTTTGGTAACTGTTGCAATATGAACATTTGTTTATCTTGAGTTCTCTCTCCTCTCCTCACTCCAGTCAACTCTAACACCAGATATAACCCAAATGGTTTATAATAGGAATCATGTAGTTATTTATCCAGGGAAAGTCGACTAAGCATGCTTGCTCTTTTCCAACAAGGCCTTGCTTCACATTCATACAGTCAATATGTAGGTTACAGTTATATACTTCAACTGCAAAGTAACAGTGTATAGATCAAATATAAATCTTCACTTTTCTTTCTCTTCTTTCTATTCTCTGATTTTCTTGTCTTGCCTCTTCGTTAGTTCTGTTTTCAACAAATGGAGGAAACGGTCTCCTGAAAGAACAGTTCCCCCTGCAAACGGTTTCTTTCAATTTGTTCCCACTCTGTTCTCTCACTCACATGTTCACTGTTGGTAACAAGCAGCAGCAGCTCCAAGATCTTTTAGTCATGTAAGAGACACACAGCGGCTTCGTCTCTTAGCATAATGCCTGGTAACTCCAGTGTTTAAATATTACAGGAGGCTCTGCATGCCAGTTTTTCAGTTAATTGTTTTATAAACCAAACAAACAGGTGGTTCATCCTTGTATTACGTTTTCCATATTGTTGTCCTACACACAGTAACATTTTATAGATTATTAGGATTTGTTGTCTTAATGATCATTCTGTTTTTCCTGGCTCCCTGAGATACTGAGGTGATGAAATCAATAGTGGTGTGAGTGGCATTTAAATAGAACCCATTCAGAAACTCAGTGCAAGTGAAAGCAAAGTATCTAAATTACATACCAAATATTTATGTGGGTTTTGGGTGTGGTAGTGAAACATAATAACAGCTCGATAATGTAATAACTTGTCAAAATGAATTTCCCCCAGGGGATCAATAAAGTGCAATCTTATCTTATCTGAAAATGTCCCTCTAAATGGGTCAAAATGTGATAAAATCTATTAATGTAATTGAAGCAATTTATTACGTGAACAGGTTTTACTACATTTTCAACCCATTTTTAACCCATTTTTTCCTCATTTTGATGAATTATCTGGCTGGTTGTTACGTTATCAGTTGCCACAGGTGGATTGCAGATGTTCATTAAGGTGGTCAGAAAAGTGCATAGGGTCGAACACTTTGTTTAATAATCAAGGCAAACTTTGAAGTATAAGTCAGTCAGACTTTATAGTGAAAGACCCTACACTACACACTTCTGACTTTAATTTTATATCAGTACAGAGAATTAACAATCTGGTTTTTCAGTTGTTGTGGGACATCCGTGTGGGATAAGGGGCATACCATCTAGGGTTACTCTCAACATCTGTTGCTTGTCAACACCCCTCTTTTCTTGCTGCTGTCTCTCCTGTCACTCTCCATTGATAAAGCATAAACACAATTAAAAACAATCTTTAAAAGAATGCTAAACACGCTCTCACTACACCAGCTGATGCACCAACTGCTTCTGTAGCCTCTCTTCAGGCTGTGTGTGTATGTGTGTATATGTGTGTTCTAGTATTTCTGTACTTAGGAGACCCAAATGTCCCCATAAGGATAGAAAGATGAGGAAAATCCTCCAATGTGAGGATGTTTTGCCTGTATTCACTTCTTCAAGGGACTATTTTAGGGTTTGGATTTGGGTTTAGGGTTAAGATTAGAATTAGGATTAGGTTAAAATTAGGGTAAAGGCTAAGGTTAAGGTTACTTTAGGGTCAGGACTTGGGTTTAGGACTAAGTTTAGAAGTAGGATTAGGTTGGCTTGAGGCACTGACACATCCCAGAGAGACTTGGAGCATTCATAATAATACTGATAGCTGCTGTGTGATGGCTGGACAACGGAGTGGGAGGAAAGAAAGGAGGAAGGATGCGATGGAGGGAGACAAGAATTAAGAGATTAAGGGGATAATTTGATCATTTTGAGGTTTCTTTGAAGGAATTATTTCTTCTGTCTCTCTCTCTCTCTCTCTCTCTATTTAATTATGAGTAGAGGATGGTTTAGTGGAGGATGTTCTCAGTTATGAGCGGAATTCCCCCTGGGTCCCCAGCTGTCTGATTGGGACTGCAGACAGAGGTAGAGGAAAGCTTTAATGTGTGTGTGCGTGTGTGTGTGTGTGTCTGTGTGCGTGTGTGTGTGTGTGTGTGTGTGTGTGAGTGACAGGGCTAGAGGTAGAGCTGTAATACGATGTGATGACGACAGATGCTACACAGCTACTGGCGTTCCTCCCTCCTAATTCATCAGACATGCACAGCTCACCAGAGAGAGAAAGAGTAAGGCTGACTCATTTTCTTACTTAGTGATGTACAACAACGTCTATGAATAAACCAAAAGTTCAGTGGGTCTGATGTCATTTGTTTGCTCCCAAAAGGCACTTGGTAATCAGTTGTGAAAGATATGTTGACATGGTTAGGCGAAATTACGGAGTTAACTTTGCATGTGAACAACTTTTCTTTTTTTTCAGAGGTTGGCATTTTGAATTCCTGCATCACTGTGGCCAGTGGAGGGAAAACAGTTTCCATCTCCTGTTGTAATGTTGGAGAATAATATACACAGACAGCATCAATCCAGTATCTTTACTCTTACATTGTCCTACAATCTATATTGAAGGAATACACCAAGTTTTTGGCAGATTGGTCCATTGGTCAACTTGAGTGATGAGAATATAGACACCAAAATCATCCATGTGTCTGCGGTAGATCCTTCACTCCATGCTAACACTTAGGGATACACTATGTTGAGTGATAGTAGGCGATTGGCATTATTATATAAGTAAGAAGACTGATCTTTTAGTAATAAATATTTATGACTAGTTAGATATGCATAGGAATATAAAATATATCATTGACTTAATATAGCTGATGTAGCCAGGTATATTTGGAAGTATTTTAGCTGTACACAGTCTCCCATTGCCCACCACCTTTACTTATCACTATGGAAACGGGGAAAGGAGCACCTCAAAACGTTTTTTTTTTGTTGTCATATTTTGTGAAAATCTTATCAATCTCCAACACAAAACTGCCAGACGTGGCTGCATATCATTTAAGATTACTCACCATTTAGCTTTAGAGCTACTACTAAGTTCCCATAGTGAATGTTAACTCTTTAGCACTATGTTGAGTGAGCAGGCCTCTGGCATTATTTCAAAAGTGAGAAAATGGAAACTTGTAGCAGCTCTAAAGCTGAATGGTTCACACCTGGTCAAGTTTCTGGATGTGCATATCCACACACTGCCTCTGTATCGTTCGCTTGGAGTACGGGTCGACTGCAGGACATTTTAGCAAGAAGTGGAGGAGAAAAAACACGGCTCTCTACTCACTTCGTTTAAGTGCACAATCGGACTGAGGGAACACGCCACGGGTGAGAAATGGCCATTTTCGATTCACGTTCAAAGGAACATTACGTTCCGCTGAATTATTCAGCTCTACTCACGAGTCGTGATGAGCACAATGAGGAGCGGGGTGAGCAGAGAGCGGAGAATGCGAGAGAGCAGAAAAGAGAGAGAGAGAGATAATAGAAGAGGGAAAAGAGTCCACCTATGACAGAGAGAGAACAAGCTATCTATCTATCTAGCTCATAAAACTGGGCTGAAATGAAAACAAAATTTCAATACACTACAGGGCGGCGATGCTGCAGAAAATTAGACAGAAAAGCATTTTCAGCGATATCGGCGATAGCAGTGACCCACCACTGCTAACTACATCCAGGCTGCAGTCAAACCATCTCCATTATTCATACACTACCATCATAATAATGATAACAATTTATTGCCGAGGACTGAAGAGTGAAATTGTCAGCTAATATTCACAGCCTGGATGTGACCCAAACTTGTAAGGAATGGTAGAATAGAAGCTATATTTATGGCAGGCAATTTATATTCATAGATATTTTTAGTTGCAGCCTAAATTATGGAATATACCACGAATACTAGGAAATTGAGCCTTTAAAGCCGTCTCTCTCTCTCTCTCTCCCTCTCTCTCTCTCTGGGACCAAAGCAATCCCTTTAATAACTAAATGCCATTATACCATGGAGAAGGAAAGGGCATGGGGACATAAGGACACAGATGGAGCCTATTAGTGAGCATAAGACACAAAGAGAAAGAGTTTCTCTTGTCGCTTTGAGTTCACCTCAAAGTTTTAAATATTTTGTGTGATACATCCTATCACATTTGTTTTATTTTTTGGGGTGGGGGACATTATTCCCACCTCTCCTCATTTATTCATTAAGGGTGTGATTCAGACTTAAGTGCTGCATTGTCGTGCTTAAGTTGTTTTTTATGCACTCACCCCACTACACCGTTTCCCTGGAGTTAAATGCGGGGATATGCAGCCGCCTGTTTTAGATGCACACTTGAGGTGATGAATATGTAAATCAAGGCAGGTCCACCTTCACATTATGATACACAGATTCTGACTTTGACTTTAGCGCCCGAAACCCTGCAATATGTCTCAATATGCTCTCCCATCGTTGTCATGATGCACACTCACTCACACTAATAAATTCTAAAGATATTAAACAGGATATGAATTGCTGAGTCACAAGAACTGGATGGAAATGAGTTAGACCGCGCAACAATATGCAAGGTCGTTTAACAGACGCCCAATGCACCTATAGCATTTGCCCATGGATAAGGCTTCAGACACTGAGCTGTGCTGCTGATTGGCAGAGCCAGATCGCCCAGCTGTCCCCCCCCCCCCCCCCCCCTCCCCCACCCCCACCCCCATTTCACTCCAGATAACATGCGTCCTTTCCATCCTAACGATAAGTGCTGTGTCAGGTGGACAGGATGCTCAAGGAGTCCTCTGTCTCCCGCTGCCTGGTGCAGTTCTTAATGGCAATGTCCAAATGCACCAAAGAATATATTGACCAAACTGATGCGCAAAGTTGCAGGAACAGATTCCATTGTGTTGCTTTTCGAGCCATCAACTGTATGCAAGTGACCATCAGGGTGCAGAGCACACAAGAACAAATGCACAGAAGGTAAAGACAACATCCAATTGGTATGTGATGCAGACATGGCCATAACAAGTATACAACAAGTTTATATACACTCTGATGACGGCTGTATTTGCCAAAACCCGTTAGCGTCTCTTATGTATGTGCCATAAAATAAACTAGTGCAAAGTAAGTACTCCACCACAGGCTTTATTTTTGGATGTGCCCCATGTCTCTTTTGAGATTTCTTTTTGAATAGACCTAGTTGTTTTTTGGTTCATCACTCCAGTGAAGATTGTTTGTTGAAGCGCACTCCTTTCTCCACTCACATGACCATAAGGAGTGTTTGTGCAAAGTTTCAATGAAATGAGCAATGAGATTGGAGACTGGCTTGTATATATATAACTTGTAAAGTGTATTTTATCATGTTATATTTATGTCCCATGGGCAAGTTGTCAATTCGATCCTCATGTACCATTGTCCTAACCAAAACTAAATTTTAAGCTACACCGTAGTAAATGCATGAAAAGGAGAAAAGTCCTTGGTCTGATTTTCCACAATATCAATTGGAAGGACAAAGAGGCCAAGGTTTTGAATTAACCCATGCACCAGAAAGACACGCCCAAAATTGCCATTGTGAACATAAAATAGTCCAAACCTGAACAGGAACAGCTCAAGCGTGTGGGTTTATGTACAAGTAAGACCCATGTAACTTTACACAGTCTAAACTGAGCCATAAGAAAGAGACGTGGGAAGAGACTAAAAAAGTGTTTTAAAGTCAACAGAGTGGGTGTGAGATGGGCTGATAGGGTACGGTCAAAAATAAAACCAAATTAGATTAGGCCAGTGATGGAGATTTCCTTCTATGTGAATCAGCAGTAAGAGGAATGATGACAGCGTCTGGTGATAGCAGAGATACAGACAGAGATAGAGACAGAGAACAGCCACAGAGAAGGATGCCGGCTCACTCGTGAACATCAAATGTTGCTGCTCATTAGTCTTCGCCTCTGAAGGAAAGTATCTGTCTGCCTCTGTAGCCTGTTTGTCTTTGTCACTGCGTGTTCAGACTGGCAGGCGTCATAAGCTACAATGTGTGATCAAACAGTTTGAGGGGACTGTATCCATGACTCAACAGTCTGCCATTTCTCCAAAAGGGACTCATCTGTTTGAAAAAGTGAGCCGAGAGAAAACCGCAGTCTGGACTGATGCTGACATTCAGCTATTTCTGCATGTGTTCGTCACTGGAACGAACACCAGAGGAAGGTAAATTATGGAGTTAAATTTACAGGGACTGGAATTGGGCTTGGTCTTGACTCCCCCTTGCCACCAAAATCTCTAACCTGGGGGGACGACAGGTTACCAAAACTGTCCGATGAAGGAGCTACTTGTGAGCCCGTGTGACTTTTACTTACAAGCCCTAAGCTGTAAGTGCGATCGCACCCTTTACAGTGGCCTTGGTCTCAAATCTGTCTTCCTATTACAGAAGACAAGACTGTCTAGACCTCTGGACCTCGACTGAAACTTTCGAAATGCCCCTGATCCTCTCCATCAAGAAACTGTCAAGCAGTGTACAATAATTGGCATTTCTCTTTTAGGCGCTTGCTTCAAGGATAATTTATGGTTCAACGTCAAAATGTCACCATAGCTTGGCCGTAAGTGTCTGCAAAGACTGCAAGAACTGTGATTGGTCTGCTTGGGCTGCTTTGTATTTCCTCCTACGTGTTTCCGGATGATTTCCGCTGACAGTGAGGACAACATGGATCAGGTCGAAGAGACACCATCTTCTCCTCTGACATAATCTTGTCCTTTTCGATAATGATAGACAAATCAGCTCTTCTTCCTCATCGAACAAAGCCATTTCCAGTTCCTAATTACTATCCACCACCATTGTTACCGTTCTGTTTCAGAGAATGTAAACACGATTACTTCCGTTTTTCTTCTAGACAGAATGCAGTAAAGCACGACAGCTGCTGTGCACATTGCTGTTAGATGATGCTAAAGAAGATGTTAGAAATTCATGAGAACATCTGAATTCACAGAATGGCACAGAGCAGACAGCAGATAGATTTTCCTTCACGCTCATTTGTCATTACTGGTTTACGTGTGTTTTTTATTCTGGTCTGTGATAAAACTATTCCTATTGGAATACATTACTGAAATAAAAGCACAGGAACCACCGGCCCTGTACAAATCTGTGATTTGTGGGGAAATGGGGATTAAAAACGATTTGTCAGCATCCAGTTATCTTTCCAGCTGTGTTGGTAATTTCCATATTTTGTGGAGGCCCACCACTGCTGAATACATTTAAGGAAACACACTGCAACAGATATCCATTTTAACAAGTAATTTATTCTTGTATTAGAGTTTAAAAATCCCTTTTTTTTCCCTAAAGTGAAAAAAATCTTCCAGTGGGGGGTACGGTCATTTCTGTTGTTTCCAATGAAAATGAAAAGTGTTATGTTTTGGATAATAGTGATCTGCTTTGTTCTGCCATGTTTCATGATATTGACACTTGTTGGTAGAAAAGTCCCGAAAGCGCAGCTGCAGTGGAAGTGGGGTTATTTCATCCCATTGGCAAAGTTTTTCACTTGTTCTAAGAAAAATAAGATTTTAAGATTTGATATGCATGAGACTAAATTACTTGTTCAATCGGATAGACACTTTTTTCTTTTTTAAATCTTTCACCTCCCATACGACTGGAAAATGTTGAAAACAACACGAGGCAGGGATGCTTATGTATGCAGCTCATTTGACGCTACGTTTCAGTGACTGAATGAGTCGGTGACAGTGTTCAAGATTGCAAACAACAAGTTTCAATCCAATTCCACGTCAAAAAGTGTTGTCATCCATCCCCCTGCCTCTTTTATATTCATACTTTTATCTCCTCACAGACTGCGTGCCTTCCCTCAGGACTCACTCCTAATATCCATGTGGGACTTTAATATTTCATCTGTGTTTCATCTGAGTTTTTTTTTTTACCTAATTGCTTTAATTTTATACTAATTCTCCAAGTAAGGAATTTTTAAGTTTTTTCATTTTTAATAGGTTTTTATGATCTTTTCCTTATTTGGAATTATTTCTGAGTGTCTAATGACTTTTTTTTAGGCATGTATTGCACATCTTATATATTAAACCCTATGACCATTCACAATTTTTATCAATTGTGCGGTGTGTGATATCACTCTCAGTTTGTTGCTTGGAAAAGCACCAGGAAAGGATTACAGGCCTCGGGTTACAGCTTGCAGAGTGACATAACACAGCAGATCAATGGCTGGGTCAAACTTTGAGACTGGAGTGTGTGCGTGTGTGCGCGTGTGTGTGTGTGTGCAAATTTTCAATATGCAAATATGGCCTTTGAGGCAATCAAGAGGGCATTGTGGTAGAAGAATAAAGAGTGCGATGGAGAGTGGAGTTGAAGAGAGAGGAGTAGGAGTCGGAAGAATAAAGAATGTAGCTCTCTGGTTAGCATGTGCACACAAAGAAAACACACAAACACACATACACACACGCACACACACACACACACACACACACACACAAACACATGCAACATGTGCTCACTGCCTCTTTCACTCGTTCTCGGTCTCACATCCCATCTTTTATCACCAAATTCATATTAAGACAATATAACAAATAACAAAAAAAAGGACAGATTGTTTACAAACTGACATTATTCTGTTGACGTACTTCATAATTTTGAACTAAAAGAAACAAATTAAGGAATAATCTGTTCCAAAATTGGGAAAATCTTCCAGTACATGGATTCTTCATTGATAATTTCCCTGCCTCGTCTTCTCCCTCCTACCCCCACTCTCCTGTTGTGAGGCTCTTAGTTTAGTTTCTTAAAAAAAAGAATGAGATAAAAAATAAAAATAAGAAAGTGGAGAATGACAAGAGCTGAAAATATGTATCTTTGAGTACGGAAGAAAGAGTAGAAAAAAAACACATAAATAGACTGCACAAAAAGAAACTCCACATGTAAGATAGTCTAATTCCATCTCACATACACATAACTACACACACACACACACACACACACACGTGCACGGCCCCCTGAAGCTAGCTGCAGGCAGGGTGTGCTGGTACACGGAGAGCAGTGCACTCTGGGAGACGTCCTATAGAGAGCAGAGAGGAAGCAGCATGCGACCGGTCAAAGGCTATTATAATCCACAATCCTCCGCTCTACTTACAAGTCCACTTCCAGTACATCTCTCTCTCTCTGTAAACATTATTCAACCGGACAAGATGACTAAGAACGTATTTTTAAAAGAACATATTTTTTTATATGGAAGTTTATTCACACACACTCCTAGCTGTTCCTAGGAAGGGATTCTATTTTCCAATAAGAGGCCTTTTTGTTTTTGTTTTCTTATACTTTTTATTGTCATCATAACATAATACATCTTAACACAGCACATCTTCATGACAATGTTTCTTTTTGTGTGTAGAGGTGAAAAAAAAAGACATTATACTGAATACAAAGAGGATTCAAATAAAAATGAAAAATACAATATGAGGCCTTTTTGCATTAAATAACTAGAATATTGGATCACGGTCATTTGTCCAAAGGTTTTGTTTCTTGCCTTTGAATTTTTGGGGAAAATAATCAGTCTCTCTCATCTTTTTACTGTCTAAATACAGAAAAAAAAGACGTAAATGAGGCCATTGTAAAAGTCACAATTTTTGGACTGGACTGCTGTTTGGAAAACCCTGCAGTACTAATACAGGATGCCGAGTGGAGAGACTTCTACAGTGGTGTCCACTTGAGCATAAAGTGCCTTTTGAAAACACACACACACACACACACACACACACACAACAACAACAGGGAAGAGTAACGAGAAATAATGAGGGGACAAGAGTGAAAAATGTCTGTCATCATTTCTTCCCAGAACATCTATTCTGAGAGTCCCGCACCAAACAACCATTCAATATAATCAATGACAGTCGCCGAGCTAATAGCCTGCTGTGTTGAGGTGAGAAGTGGCCTGTGGGCGTTATCTTTAGTTACGCATCCAGATCAATATACGGTTGAAGGTACACTGTAAATTGGGAAATCTTCCTTCAATCATGAGCTCTTCTGCAGCTTCATCATCTACTGTCTCTTTGTCAGTAGAAAGTAAAAAAAAAAAAAAAGTCTCTCATACAAAATTGATTAGACAAGATAAGATAACTCATTTAGAACTAAAAGAGAATATGTTTTGTCAAAGACTGTTTTGGATATTGCGTTGCAGCATTTTGTCAAGTTACAGAAGGAAAGAATAGATACACAAACGTTTTTTGTTTTTTTAACACAAGCAGAATGTCTTTTGCCATGTGAGTACTGACAACCATGCTACACGGAGCAATAGAAATCCTGGACTTAAAGCACTACTTGATTTAGTTTGAAGAGAGCCAGTATTAGCAGCACATGCAAAGCCTTCGTCTTTTTAAAAACACTGTGATGATGAGACGACCAACAGTGTAAAAACCACCCAGATTGTCAGGTTAGGGTGTGGTCACGCTATTCCACTTTTTTGTAGAAAAAGCGCTGCCATACCTGCATTTTGTGCTGATAATTTGAAAAAGCAGGTTGTACGCTTTGTTTCCACAAAGACCACTTACCAGAAACTCCACAACACCGCTAATGCGCTCCATGCTGACTCATTACTGTTATGATCAGAGTGACGACCACCAACTTTTCTACCAGTACATTTTCATTCTGGTTGTTCTCATAAACTGCCAGCTGCCTATGTACTGTGAAGCCCCATCTCTTCTTCCTTGTGATTGGTCGGCAGTGTTGGGGGTAATGCATTACTTTGTAATGCACTAGATTACTTTTAACTATTAATTAACTTTTAACTATTTACTTAACGTGTTAGTTTTTCAATTCTTGTCATCTGTTATTAGTTCCTTTTTTTTTTTTTTAAATGTAATGTCATTACTTTTATTTTTCTTTCATATTGTTTCATTTTTCTTAACAAATTTAAAAGAAAAAAGTGGAAATCCTGTGGCATCTCATGCAGAAAACATGCTGCTAACTGAAAAAACGTAATCTAGGTATGCTTGATATAAATGAGATTGGCTTACCGTTTTAAAAACAGAGCAACAGTCTCGCATTTCATTTTAAAACAATGATTTGTTTTAAAGTTACCGCTACAGCTTGTTTTTGAAGTGGGTAACACAAAAGTACTCCAGTTAAACAGTTACTTTTAATAAATAGCAACTTTGCAAGTTACTTTTTACAGGTAAGTTACAAAGTAAAGTAATTAATCACTTTTAAAAGCAACTTTCCTCAAAATCGTTCATCACGCACGCTTTTCTCAAATTTAGAAAGATCACCCCTTTCTCTTTTGTGTAAGAAGATCGTTGGAAGTTTGAAAAAATATAATAATGTGAACAGTGTGAACAGTGTGAACTTGCCTTTGCTTAGGCAGTCAGGGAGTTGGAGTGGAGCTAAACTTTCTGTTACTATGGCTCTGGTTTGTACAAAGCTTCTGGATATGTTACTGGAACAAACTGTTTGTTGAGTCACACATATTTAGGCAGAGATTCCCGACATGATGAAAGAAGGAAATACACAGATATGAACTCTCTCACACATACACACACACACACACACACACACACACACACGCACGCACACACACTTGATCTTGATCTTTGATCTTGGTGTTTGATCTGAGCTGTGTAGATAAACTTCTTCATCCGCTCTCCTCACAGGATGAATCACAAACTTTGTAGGAATGTAAACAAGTAATTTTTTATATATATTTTTTTTTTATCATCCCATCCTTACTGGGTTTTTTTTTTTCATGTTCAAAGTGACACCTACTCTTATAACACTAGATTCTCTTTATTTTAGACATATTGAATCTGAGCATGGCATCAGCTGATCAGTTTGTTTGCTCTCTCTCTCTCTTTTTTTCTGTTTTACCCTCTTTGCCCCTCTTACATTCCCCATGTCCCTCATGTGATACTGTTGACATGATGATTATGAATGAGCAATACTCAGTGAGCCACACTGATCTATCCACTTCTCCACAAAGCTCTCAGGGAGTTGGAGAGAGAGAGAGAGAGAGAGAGAGAGAGCGCAAGAAAGGAATGAATAAAGATGCATAATGAAGATGTTATATGAAGATTGGTATGAAGAGAGGAGAAAGCGACGGAGGAGAAACGTAGAGCAAGATGCAAAAGTAGAGAGAGAGAGACTCCCAGGAAAGGTTGATAAAGAAAAGAAAGAGAGAGAGAGAGAGAGAGAGAGAGAGAGAGAGAGAGAGAGAGAGAGAGAGGAGTGTAGGGGGAATAAGTGAGGGTTAGGAGAGAAAGGTGAAGAGAGCAAGGATAAAATCAGTGGAGAATGTAAGGAGAGAGAGGAGGAAGAGGGCAGAAAAGGAGGTGGAGAAAGAGACAAGAGGATAAAGGATGATGAGGGAGTGTGTTTCACAGGTTTGGATTGACAAGTATATTGTTGTCTCCGCTATTTCACTTGAATCCCATTTCGCGAGACCTAATTAAAGCTCATTGTTTCCTGCTCCCCACGTTTCCCTTTTGACTACGCAGGCACTCTCTTCCTTCCTTTCTTTCTCCCGGCTTCGGTAAATGGTTTTTAACTGCTAGCAAGTTGCGGGAAGGCTGTGCGTGTGTGTATGTGTGTGTGTGTGTGCGTGCACGTGAGTATATCTGTTATACTAAGAGGTTTCTCAGGAGGGGCTCTGAGTCAGCAGAGGTAGATGGAACAGGATTCACAATGTGCATCGAAAAAGAAACGGAAAGAAAATATCCAAGTTGCAGATTATTCGCTGCGGTTCGAAATACGAGCTGCTGACTAATTTAAATTCAACACAACATGTCTAGCTGTCTGTGGCATTTTGAGGGGCTTATAAGGCATTTCAATAAGATTTTCTATCAGATACCAGTCAGATACCGTGATGAATTCCCAGATGTGAATGTGTGCAACTGTGTGAACGTGAAGCAGTGTGTCGCCGAAAAAGAGGCTGTGTGCTCAGTAAACCTTCCCTTAAACGTTTAAATAAATGAAGAAACAGAAAACATTATTTCACCAAAGCATGATGGATTCTCCTTAGGAACCAGTTATCATCATCACCAGCCAATTTATCACTCCAGCTTTACCCGATTCCTCCCCGGGGATCATTAAAGTTTCACCTTATCTCATCCCATCTTAGCTGCATTTAGATTTTCTGTCTTTGAAAGAGTTGACAGTCCAAGATGTCTTTTCCACCATCTAGCGCTCTCTCTCCCCACAAGTCACAATCTGTCAAACACCAGAGAGAAAATATCGAAGTAGATGGTATTCCTCACCCCTCTCTCTCTCTCTCTCTCTCTCTCTCTCTCCCCCAGCAGCAGTGTGTCAGTGTGTGTCGGTGCTGGGTTGTGGACCCCACTATGAATACGCCATCGAGGAGTTCTGCCTGGCCAAGTTCAGGCTGGACATGCAAGAGCTGGACCAGAGACACTGGTGTAGCTGGGAGGACACTGTCGAGTGAGTAGGATGAACACACACACACACACACACACACACACACACACTGAGAGAGAGAGAGAGAGAAATAGAGAGAGACAGAGAGAGGTACAAAAACAGACACATGCACACAGATTTACAGATGCGCGCTGTGCTTTCAGTTGTGGAATTTGCATAAGGCGATTACATTTCAAGACTCTACACTTGTTTCATAGTCATTGTTGTTTGTTTGAGCCATGTTCAAATAAAAAAGAATGTCTGCTAAATACCTAAAATGTAAATGTTATGTGTTTCCTAAAAGCTTGTTAGCACAAAGATCACCGCATATCCATATTATCTTGATTTTTTCATCATCTTTGATCCACTGTATGTCAGACAGAATAGAGGTTAAGCACTGAGATGCTTTGGTACACCAAAAAAAAAAAGGGATTTTGTTCAGTCTTGGCTGGAGCCGTTACAGTTGACCGACTTTTGGTCACTTTCCAACAGCTGATTAGCGACTGGGTGAGAGAGAGAGAGAGAGAGAGAGAGAGAGAGAGAGAGAGAGAGAGAGAGAGAGAGAGAGAGAGAGAGAGAGAGAGACAGAGAGAGAGGGAGAGAATGTAATAGAGGGAAGGGGAAAGAGAGGGAGACACAGCGACAGAGAGTTCCTGTAGAGTACAAAAGCTCTACGCCTTTGGCATAAACAGAGATCTATTGTGCATGCACAAATATTATCTTTGCACGAGCTATAAAAGATGTAGGGCACAACAGGTTCTCAAATTTACGGCTACACTAGGAGAGAGAAGAGGGAAACGAAGTCACTACTGACATAATTCAGTAGAACTAAATAATGACACACCTAGGGAAAGACAAAACTGGGCTCCCATTGTGAATTGTGAATTGAGAAATGTGTATCAAACTGTTTTGTGAGCCTGGCATATCATCCTTACACCCTTAGACACAATGTTTTAAATCAACAATTGGGCCCCCGTCATGATGCATCTGACTTAGTACAGTATCATGTTGCCTCTCTGAAAGCACTCCACTCTTTTTTTTTTTCTCCAAGGAGAAACCTTGGAGAGAGGGAGAGAACCCAAACACGTCTCCAAGGGATCTGACCTTTGACCGGCTTGTTCTAGCCGGAAAGGTCAATCTTATGGAACGCTATTGTCTCTCTGCTCTGATGAGACGTGAGAAAGAAAGAAAGAAAGAAAGAAAGAAAGAAAGAAAGAACAAGTCTGTTAAAGTGGTAATCCACAAAATCCTCATTGTTTCTGTTTTGGAGACATCTTTGTTGATGAACGGTCATCGCTGTGGTGTTTCTGCACTGCACTTCCCACAGCTCACCTGTCAATCAAACAGCATGTCCAGTACTGCGACGTCTTCCTTGGATTTTCTGTTGATGAAGTTGTAGCTACTTTTCTTTATCTGTTCAGACATGGTGGCTATCGCTGCTCATGCTAATTACCCACACTGCAGAAAATCTCCATCTTAAAAGTCATTTAGTCTAATATTGAGTCCTAAAACCATAATTTTCTTAAAATAAGTGAAAAAATCTGCCAGTGGGGTTAGATAATTAAGGGGTAAGATAATGAAAGTGCATTAGAAACAAGTGGAGTTATCTCACCTCATTGGCAGAATTTTTCTCTTGGTTTACAAAAAATAAGATTTGAAGGCTGAATATGAGACTAAATGACTTGTTAAGATGGATGTTTTTTGCAGTACAATTCTTCTTCTTCTGTTTATTAAATAACAAACCGCTGTAGCTGCTGTAGGAAACATAAAACAAACCACTTCCCGTGTGCCAGAGGACTTTTCCCTGCAAAGACCAACCCGACACCGAACGTTTGGAACAGAAAATATAAGAGCTTTCATGAACTGGGTATAGGTCGAATCACTATTGTGTTACACCAGTCGGTACCATGTATTTATATGATAGTGTTGGGGATTATTACTTTAAAGAAAGAATGAAAGAAAGACCAATGAATGAGTGAAAAAGCGACTTGGTGGAATGGCAGAGCAGAGCAGAAGAGGTCAAGTATCAGAACAGTTGCTGCTCCCTAAAGGAAAAGCTGTTCTTGGCCAGGATGCCACTGGGGTTTCTGATTCAGTTCCTTCTCTTCTAATGACATTTGGTGTGTGTGTGTGTGTGTGTGTGTGTGTGTGTGTCAGTGGGACAGTTGCACATGGTGACACTGCCATCCTACCTGTCAGTGTGTCCCGGCTGTCAAAAGGAGGGCAGCGCTCTCAGCTTTCCCTTCCCTCCTCAGTCCTCAGATGTCACCTACCGCAGTCACATTGTCACTGTTTTATACACGGCTCTGCCCCCATAAAATACTCACACACATTGTGCTATACAGCAGCTAAACTGTGCCTCGCCCTCTCTCGCCACTTCGTCAGGGCATATTCACCCTAATTTCTCCCTCCCTGTATGAAGTGTACTCTAATTTTATCAGGAAAATAGAGTTGTACATCTTTAGTAGCGTAATGCTCTTAAAAACGTATTCATTCTACCCAAAAAAACAAAACTGGAGCACATATACAAGTAGGAATGAGAATGTTGAGTTACGCTCACATGTTCATATGCTGCTGTTTTATTCGATTTAGGAACATACGTATCCTAAAATACACGTAGGCGTACCTCCTATATATGTGCCACTGCAGAGCCGTGCCTATTCTGCTGCACCCTAGCCTCTATTGTCACCACAGTATACATGATTTAACATGCATGTACGTATATATTCCTCTGATCCCAGAATATACCCACTCCCGTTGTACTTTATGATCTCCACAGCTTCCAAACTTCTGCGTTGAAAAAAAGTAAATAAAAAAATGAACAAAATTTTCAAATGAAGCGAGCCTAGATGCTGTCGTCACTGAGCAAAGGACAACTAACTTCTTTTAAACTGTAGCGCGCTGTGTTCCCTTTTTACATTATAAATACTGCCACATTTTGTCCTAATTCCTCCATTCCTTCTTGCCTCCCTAGATCCCTTACTGCCATCTACTTTAATGGTTTTTGGGTTGCTTTCACTCATGCCACTTTGCCTCCACTTTGGGCATAACAACATCCATAACAACTTTTACATAACCCAGTGACTTTCATTTGCTATTGCTTAGATATGACATGTATCTCTGTTCCCTTTGCACAGTATTTCATCTTCTATACATCTAAACTCCCCCAACCCCTCTAGCAGTTATTGTTATTGCTCTATGGCCTTTGTTTAGCCTCTGTGTCTGTAATTCTGTGTGTTTTTATGGCTTATTGTTTTTATGTCTTTCTGTTTGCTGGTCTTATTTTAACTATAGTTTGTGACTTTGCTCTGTGAAAGGTGCTAGATAAATAAACTTTACTTACTGTCTATCATCAAATGCCCTCTCATGTCATTATATTGTAGCTGACACTCCTACTGTCGAAATCAGTAGGAAATTCATTCATTCATGCATTGTGTTTACCCACTTATTCCTATTCAGGGTCACGCATGGAAGCATTATATTATGGGGATCACGGGGGGGCTGGAGCCTATCCCAGCATGCACAGGGCAGACGGCAGGGAAACACCCTAGACAGGTCACTAGTCCATCAAATGCAGGGCAATCACACTCCCACTCCCTTTCACACCTAAGGCTACTACTCCAGCAATTTAAAATGATCGTAGCAATGAGCTTCATTGTCTCTCTACAGTCTTCTATCTCAGCACATACAGTAGAGTCATTGTGCAGCGTGAGTCTATTCATTCTATTGTAGCGCGCTGCCTCTCTCTCTCCGCTGTCAGCCGGTATCCTGTTCCTCTGTGAGCTTGTCGGTACAGAAACAAACGGGACGATCCCTATCCACGCCGAACAGGACACCCGCCTGTCACATGGCTTCAGCACAAGTTCGAGCTCCTCGGTGTTGTGGGCCGGTCACCGTTTTTTTTTATCTCTCTGCCCATCTGTCTTCCTCTTGTCACTCTGTGCCTCCTCGCTGTCACTCAGCAGCCGTAGATCCGGTAGAGAATCAGGCCCGGGATCAACTTACCAGTAAACTGATGTTTTATGTATGTGTATGTATGCGAATGAATGTGTGGAAGCAGTAGAACTCGTACGTCAAAAATAAATCCCCCTTTAAGCTTGTCATAAATGATAGAGTAGTCATTCTCAAGTGTTTTTATATTGCTTGGCTTCCTCATGTCAAAAGGCTTTTGATATTTTAATTTTTAAGTATCAATTTCAATTGGTAAAGAAAGAAATAAAGACTTTTTTTCTCACTTAAATTACTTACATTCCCCCCTGTATCTATCCATGACTTCCAGTGATGTCAGTGTTTCGTTGACGCCGCCATATTGACTCCCAAACAGCGTTCCATTATAACTACAGTGACCATGAACAAGCAAACGTCTCACCTGACTTCTGAAGAAAAGGAAAGATATTTGAAAAGAATTAAGTCCTTGGAGGATGTGACCCTTAACTCTCTGCCACCAACAGCGCTGACACCACTAAACTCAGCAGATAAACCCCTCCATTTGTCGTTTCATATCTATGTAACCTGCTACATGAAACTATCCCTGATTACCAGGCAGGTAAGATAATGTTACTTTTATAAATTCTTGCTACTATGCATGTCTCTCTTTATCAGTGGGCAAATGATGAATTATTATTATTACCACCAACGGTACCTTTAATAACATTTAATAGCATTAAATAAAATAGCAATGGCAGGCACATCCTTTCACTAACTGTGAACGTTTCTGGGAGTCAAACTTGCAAAATTCTTACCTTAACACTCAAAATGTTGTTTACATGCAAAGCGCATAACTCCAGATCACAAGCTCATTTCTCAGACTGCACCCTTCTCATGTTAGTACAATGTTCAAATGCTTATTTCTAGACGTGCAGATCAATAAATCAATTCAACATGTATTTTCAATCATGTCTCATGTTGTTCCAACAACATTGACCAGGTTAGTGACACTGCAACACAATCGCCAATCAATTCACCATTACCTAAAAGGTTAGAAAACCTGTATAGCCATTTTACTGTAAAAAAAAAAAAATGGTCCTACAGGTTTCGGAGGCTTTATTTTTTCCACCAGCGCTATTAGGCATGTTTTCAACTCAATGCACACAGTTATGGAATAGCATGTTTTTGTGATTTGGTCATTTTGGTGATATAGTGCATGGGCGCTTTTCCCTGTGCAAACCTTTAGTGAATCTGGGACCTGACACTCTGTTGTGACATTTGGGCCAAAGCAATCCTAAAAAGCTGAAGCTGCCACAGCTGCTTCATAGTGGTGAATGAAGGTGGAATGTATTTAAAGTTGCAGACTGGGAGCAGGACAAATACAAGGGAGAAAGTGACTTTTCCGAAAGCAATCTTTGTGCCTTGATAATTTACCCTAAGAGATTAACTGTTGTCAAAGCTCAGTCTTGTTACTGTAAGTGCGAAGGTCGAAATCTCACATCTCAGAAATCACACATAGGAAACCTGTCATTCTTATTTTCTCGACCGTGGGCGTTTCCTACCACTACTTTGACGGTTCACTCTGGAATTACTGAAGGTGCTTGCTTATTTAATTCCGTCTTGATTCCTCCAGTAAACTTCAGTCACTCTGGGATCGATATGGTCTCTTACCGGTGAAACAGAATAGCACAGCGAAAGAGCAGCACAGAGTGAAAAGACTGCTATCTTTATGCCTTGAGGATTAATAACTCTGGAGCGGCAATAGCTTATTTCAGGGGCTACTTTCGAAAAAAATGACAGGTAGCCATGGGATCTGTTGATATAATTACTGGCTTAAGGTATAGGGGTACGGGAAATTTAATTAATCTCATGGCCCCGCTCGCATAGCTCTAATCATTGACTAAATCATTTCTATACTATCACACTTGACTTCTGAGTGCAGGAAGGAGTCGGGGCTCGAGTTTAAGTATCATTGCTTTAAAATTCCTCTTTCAGGTTAATCGGATTTCATTATCTCTTCAATACAGTTAACGGTAATCAATCTGTTGACAGTGTGGTGAACCGATGAAATTATTCCGATGATGGCTCTACAATGCAAATGTATTGGTTCGTGAGGTGCGCTTACTGCGATAAAGCACCGGGACGCGTGAATCTGATGATGGTTTTTGGAGAGTAATTGGGGCTATAAATTTAGCTGTATGATAATTCTCAGAGGAATGTCCCTGAAATTAATTATTTTGGTCTGCTTGCTTTCAGGTATGTACCAAAACACAGAGCAGGTGGAAAATATGACAAGGCTCCCTAATGCAGATGGAATGCAAATGAAAAGAAATATATCATCGAAGTGAAGACAAGAGGGATAGCATGCCACTGTCTAGGTTCAATTAGAATATTTTTCAGCACGTTGCCAGCACTGCTTTAATTTGAGCGAAAACACAGCTGTGCGATGTGTGTGTGTGTGTGTGTGTGTGTGTGTATGCACATGTGCACTGGGTCTGCATGGTTCCTTATGTAAAATGTGTTTGCTGCCTATATTTTAGCCACATTTACATTTTAAGCACTCATCTTACACTTGTATCCATATCAGATCAACAAATGAGTGCAAATAGTAGATTAAGGACACATTTTCATATCATCATCATTACAAGTGGCTCAGCAATAAAGAAATACAACAGACAACACAACAGTGTGTGAAAGAAATGCTCAGGAATGTTAAGGAATATTGACTTGATTTTATTGCAAATTTCTTTATTTAGCAAATTCAAATGTCAGCAAATGTCAGTGCTGATGATTATTTCTCAAACCTTTCACAGTTCTGTGTCTAGTTACATGTTTGTGTGATTTCCTTGTACAGTAATTAATACAGACGTATTAGATGCTGCTGGACATTGCCAATTAAATTGTTCGTGTGAGTTGTTTATTTAAATAAGGTATGGCCAGAAGGAATGGCCGGCCTTGCCACACAGTGCTAAGAACTAGAAAAGGAATAGTAAGCATTTGACCCGGTCCTTCTCTCTATAGGCCATCACTACTGCATCCGGCTCTTTATCATAAATCTATTTCTTCTACTCTTTCTCTCTCTCTCTCTCTCCATTCCTCAGTCCCGTCACGTTTTTTCTCATTCGGCCGTGAAAGCGCTCACTAACGTATTCATTGCCGTCGGCGCCCCGGAGCCGCTGTGTGAGGTCACAGGCTTACAGCCTCCTCAATAATACACATGCCACCCAGGTCACTGCCTACACAGAAAGGGGATGCAGAGATTTAGTCTGCATCTGTACAGCTGATGGCTTGGTAGGATGAAATAACGATACAGCTGCTTGGTAGCCATGGAGAGCCTATACAGTTATTTCATTAAAGTATATGTGGAGAATGGATTGGTAAAAACTGAGTGGGAAAAATTGATTGGAAAATTAATGAGATAGGAAAAGGTGTATTATTGGAGAGATGTTTCATTTAAAGATAGATTGGTAATTAAAACAAGATGGAGAGAAAAATGGAATTATAAAAGGTGTGATAATTTATTCAGTTCAGTCCAATTTCTGCCAACAGCATTGATTTAATTGCTTCTAGCTGGTGAACACCACTTCTATCATTAAACACAGACAAACCCTTTACATTAATGGTGAACTCCACTACAGCCATGATTATAGAAAAAGTCTTCTGGCTTACAACCGAGGCCACAGTGGGTCCAAGATTCAAGATCTACTTTTACTGGAGTAATCGTATCGAAATTGAACTCCAGTTAACAATCTGCTTGTAATTGTGCTCCATGTTCTCTGCTTTGCCATGTATACTAGGATGAAGCTAACCAAAGTTGGTTTCATCATGCTTTTAAACATTCCTGCTAACAACAATCTGCTTGCAATTATGCTTATCTGGTCCACTAGCCTTGCCAAGTGCAGCTCCCCTTTAGCTTCAGCCAAGTCACCCACTTTTTAGCATAATTCTATAACCTTTGGCTTCAGAAATTTCTTAGTGCTCTAAAGCTTTCTTGCCAACAACAGTCATTACCAACAACTCGTGCTGGGTCAACCAAATTAACATAATAAAACCAGCCTTTAGCTTCAATCAGCCCATCCACTACTCAAGCATGCTAAAGTTCCCCTTTGGCTTCACTCAGTGCTTAGTGCTCGAAAGCTTTTCTGCTCACAACATTTTGGTCATAATTATTTACGGGGTCCACTAGCCATGCCAAGAATAGCGCACTGAAGTTCCTCTTGGGCTTCAGCCAACCCATCCATTATAATGGATAGACTGTGGCCAGCATGCTAAGGCTACCATTTCCCTCAGTCGGGGTGAAGTTCCATCTGTAACCAAAATTATTAAATGTATCGTACTTTTATATTTTAGGCATTTAGCTGGTGTTCTTATCCAACTTACAGTGAGTGCAACAGTAGAATAACTTTCACTTCCTAGATCATCAAAAGAAATAAAAAGAAAAGAAAAAAGACATAAAATAAGGGCTGTGGAGAGAGAGAGAGAGAAGGGATTTTAGAGGAGAGGTAATATGTTTCATGTTAGCATGCAAACTCCACACAGAAAGGCCCTTTTTTACGAGATAGCCCACCTGGGCATCTCGTAAAAAAGGGCCTTTCTGTGTGGAGTCTGCATGTTCTCCCCGTGCTCACTTGGGGGGTTTCCTCCATATAACATCGATAAGAACCCCCACTAAAAACATGCAAGAAGATCGTCGCCTGACCAGCGATGGACATTAAAAAAAAGAAGTTGGTCCCCGGGCGCTGTAAATAGCTGCCCGCCGCTCCTGGCCTGCCCCGCGGAGGAAGGACGGGCCAAGATGGGAAAATGCGGAGGATAAATTTCACGGCGCCATTGAATGCATGTGTGTGTGCCAGCCGCCGTGCACGTGTGTGCATGCGTTGTAGATGGTTGCATGTGACCAAATAAAGACGGGGTTTGTCTGTCCTGTTTCTGTTAGCATTCCTAAGTCAAACTAAGGCTCATTAGTAATATCCCTATAAAATGAGAACTGAACAAACTGAAATTAAGAATGTCACAGTATCCCTTCAGGAAAGTATATATATTTTTCTGTTTGGGCTACACATGAAAAAAGTAAATTGGAAAAAGTGGGACTCCACAACAACATTGATATGCATTTGTGGGGGGGAAAAAAGTTTATCTGCCCTCCATCCCTTTCTCAAAACTTTAACATCAACAACTTGAGATAATCCGCTGCTTATAAATATGTATAGGGTCTATTAACTATGCTTTGGATTCAGCCAACACGTCTGCTAACCTCACTAGCATACTGCCCTGTGGGCTGTTTCTGCTCATCCATCCGCTCTGGCTGTTGGTTAGCTTGCTGAATGTGGCACACTAGACTAGCACACCTACTGTTTTCAGTCCAGCAGTAGCTTAGTCTACAGCTGAAGTTTTGGCACGTGTGAACCAAATTATAACTTGGCCCCAGGACATAGAACCCCCAGCAGCACAAACCACACGCACACACACACATATAAACACACACAAATCCCTCTCCCTCTAGAATTATCCAAAGTATGAAGTTAGACCTTTTAGTAATCCTTTGGTTGGTAATGTTTTTTATTCTATTGCCTTGAAAACAAAATCTCAATCTCCATCATTACTGAAGTACATACCGAATAAGCAGCGCAAAAAACACACAAGTTATGCTCAAAGTCTTGCAGGAAGAGATATCTTCTGGCTTTGAAAGTAGTTCCAAAGACATCTTTTTTTCTATTTTTCCAATCGCCTAAACAATATTGTCACATATGTCATTAGAATTAACTAACCATCCAGCCTTAGAGCTGCTTCAAGTTCTCATTTTCTCGCTTTTAGGATAATGCTGTAGCTGCCTATGATTATTTAACATACTGTTTTAGTGCCAATCCCCCCTCAGATATTGGGTAAGGTGCCAATGGACCAAACTCCAAAAAAGTGGGTTTAGTCCTTTAAAGTCAGCTTGTTGTCAGGAGAACACTTCCCTCTCCCATATAAATCCAAAGACAGATATCATCTTTGTAATTAACGATAATTTAGGCCTGTTTCTCTCACTTTGTCCTTGTCTCTGTTCATCATATCGAGCGCTGTTAGTTTAAAAATAGCTGTGGCTCTTGGATTTACAAGAGTTTTTCCCTGTGTGATTGTTGGAGGGTATTTCAGGCAGTCAGTGCATGCCTCTTAGCCCTCCGTAATCAAGATTTAGCGCTCCCTTTGTGAGTGAACTCACCATCGGGTTACGTGCGAGCCCAGGCCAGATAAATCCAATGAGCGCAGTAGTGTGGAAAGCTAATTGAAGTTCCCTCTCCTGGACCTCTGTGATTAAATGGCTGATTAGTCAGTGATTAGAAATGGACTGGCATGTGTTTTTACAGCTTTCATGTCTGGATAACATCCAACATTAGCTTCCTTGTCGTTGTCTGCTCGCCACTGTTATGCAATGGATTTTAATAGCAATAGGAGAATGATCCATATATTGAAGTTGGAGCTGACAGTTTCATGATCTAAGTTGCATATCATCCACTCCTCTCCTATTGTTCCTGCCATTCAGTAATAAGCTGGAAAATACAGCGAAAAATATAAATAAAATACAACTCCTCACTCAGCATCTTTTGAAATATTATTATTTATAAGTGGCAGTGAAGAAGAGGCCCTTGTGCTTTACAGAAAAGGTATTCTCATAATTAATCTTATTGTTGAGGGTATCTTGGCAGTAGTCTTATAATAGCCCTTCTGTTCCTACAGCTGTTAGAGTAACACGCATCCAGAAGTGTGTCTCTGCTTTTATTGGAGCCATCTCTCTTGTTCTAAGTCTTTATATCAATAGAGCAAACATTCACCTTGACAACCCATTGTTCCCAGTGGGTTTCAGTGTGTGTGTGTGTGTGTGTGTGCGTGCATGCATGTGTGTGTGTGTGTGTGTGCGCATGTGTGTGTGTGTTGTTTTCTGTCACTGTTTCTCTCTTTTCATTTTGATTCTTATTAACTTGGACTGTTGACATCGGTGTATTCCCTGCTGAACGCACAGTTCAACAAGGACCTATATGTAAATCCTACAGTCTCTTATGGCTCAGCTACACGGTCTCTTTCTGTTCCGTCTGTTCGTGTCAGAAGGGTCGAATCAGATATGCAGCCATTTACATCAGTGCAGCCTGCTCCACTGTCTGCACACGCAGCACGTTGACGGATCTGAAACAGAGCCGGATCGGAGCCACAACTTTTGAGATACGCATGGCTTCTATTTTTTGTCGGACTACGCAGCGGTTTATCACATATATGAGTCATAAGCTATTCAGGGACCTGTTGCACCTATGGTCAGTGTGTAGGTCGGTGTGTAGGTTCCAATTAGTGGAGACTTCATGAGAAAAGGCGAGTGTGCGGATTCCTTGCCTTTTCTCATTAAGTATTTGAGTCATACAAATGTATATAAATGCAAAGCTGTATTGCTTATTATAGTCATTTGTCATCATATCAATAAATAATTGAGAGGATACATGAACCAATGTCACTGAAACATATGTTCGAGTAAAACATTTACCAACCAACAATGCTGTCAAAGCTCAAACTAGATACGCTAAAAAAAAGGTAAAAATTAGATATTAGATTAGATATTTTTGTTTACTTACTCATATGTAAAATGTAGATAGATGCAACACAATCAGCAGACCGTGGCGGAACAAGTACAGATTTGGTGTAGCAGCTTTAAATGCCGTGATGCAACTGGGCCGCATTAAGTTCGGATACGTAAATGTACGCATGCAGTTAGTTCAGGCGATAGCAATATCAGCACATGTAGATGCTTTCCCTTCCGGCAGGCAAAAGAAAACCATCTGAGGCATCTGAGACTGTTTCCAGGTGTCCAGGAGCAACTGGAATGTTTTGGTAACGACAGGAGAACAAACATTTACATATTAATAGTTTTATTTATGCACACATATCAACAATGATCACAGGACATAAACAACATGAATACAAGGCAATGACGTGGTCTCTCTTTATACACATGGTTTCATCACATCATAAAAGGCACATACATACACACACACACACAGAAATGTTTACACACAAGGTCACACACACACACGCATATATAAACTGTATAGAGTAATGAAAACATATACACATTCATAAACACACATACACAGACAGTCTTGAACACACAAACACATTTGTAAATACAGATACAGTACACATGCAATTAGCAGTCATACATGCACACGTGCAAACACACACACATGCAAACACACACAAACACAGACACACACAACAAACTCTCCATCTGTTGATATTGTGGTACTGATTGATTTGAAACGGATACAGGAGAGAGAGAGAGAGAGAGAGAGAGAGAACAAATATAAACAGAGTGTGTGTGTGTGTGTGTTGATGCCATACTGTATGAACAGCATGACATCATAAGCTTTGGTATGCAGATACATTGCAGAACACAAAAACAGTGAAGAACTGCAGCATATGAAGAACATCTGCAGGACTTTACTAACTATAATATCTGTCTCTCTCTCACACACACACACACACACAGACACACACACAGACACTTTCACATCACTCACACACAAGCGCGTGTGCACAAACTCAGATGCTCGGTCGCTCCCACAGAAAAAGACACGCAGGAAGCAGAATAACAGAGAGAGAGAGAGAAATAAAAGGGAAAACATTTTGTCTGATGTGCGAGTTAGTGACAGCTTGGTCTGTTTTTGGACTGCTTTGGTTTCCCAGGGAGGAATCTCTCTCTCTTGCCTCTCTGTGTTGCCACAGACGTAAAACTGGAACAGTCATGACAGAAAAAGAACCAAATCCCAACTGGAAGTTCAAACGAGGGAAAGGTGTTTTTCAGGGTGACGGCCTGATGTACTCAAATGAGGGTGAAAGTTGAGATCTGATGTTAAGGTGATAACACATCATGAGAAGATGAGCAATGATACTTCATGCATAGGAATTGAGAACTGGAACGAATCACTGAATCATTGACGATCATTGTAGATATGCATCTCTGTATTATCATGAAAACGGTGCGTCTTTAATCTCCAATGAATTCTCTTTGTATTCTCTGTATTTTTATCTATATTCTGTTCTTTGCTGCTGCATGACCCAATTTTCTCCCGGGGATCTCGTTCTCATCAAATCTTCTTGCGGGCTATAATGAACGAAATGACAAAAATATTGTTCGTCAAAACTGCTGGCACAATTGCTCATCAGATTTTCCCCAAAATGTTTCTTATGTATCATCTCCCTAAAACTCAAATGAGACAGTGAGAGCTACAGTATCTTAGTCATCGCTATCCTTTCTTCCCTTGTTATGGGTTTCCGTAGAGAAATGAGCGATGAAAAAGATAAGGAATATGCGACAAGAACAATAAGAACTTAAAAATTGAGGCTGACCTGAATTTATTCATGGACTGTTGTTTGAAGGATTTGCAGCCTATTCAGAGATTGCTGACTCTATTGATCCAAAATGACAGAAATCCATTCTGGTTTTGACAGACGGTTCAAATGAGGGAAATGAGTTTTTAAAAATAAGAGAGAGAAAGATGAGACTTGACATACAAATCAAATGGAAGAGGGAGAGTTACATAAGCTTGTGTTTTCTCTAGACTGCTCAGGTTCCCAAAATGGGTCACAAGCTTGACTTCAAGTGGGTTCCCACATGACAAGAGACGCAATAATGCTTTAGTGGCTCTTGGAGTCTTGGGAGAAACTAACTTTCTTGAATATTTTAAGAACAGTGGATTTATTCTTTGGAGCTACTCTGTTTTGAAAAGTAATTGATGACACGTTCTTTACCTGCAGTTAAAGGGATAATGATCCAAAGAACAATAGGAACTCACCATATTCAGTTTGGCAATTACTTCACACTGGTTAGATAAGATTTCACTTTGACGATGGCATCACAGCACTTAGCCTACCACTGGAGGTTTTAATGTCCATTAAAAATATCAGGTACAGGCTCAGAAGGCGTCTCTCTAATCTGTCTGATCTGCCTTGTGAAGTTGGCAAGTTGGTGAACAAAGAGAACAGTAACATTTCTAAAGCTTCACTTGGGGAACAAAAAGAAATACTAGATTGCAAGAACGTGAATGTGGATATGGAAATCAAGAAAAAAAAGGACTGAGTTGTGTTTGTCTCACATAGTTGTAATTAAAAATCTAATTTAAATAGGCACTCGTTACATCTGAAGAAGTCAAACTCAGTAGTAAGCTTTCGATCATCATCATCATCATACCCATTACATTTGAGTGTTTTGCGTGTCAATTAAACACGTGAAGCAGTTCAAATATTTAAAACCATGTTTTATAATTGAGGAGTTTCATTCCAGAATTAGATGAGAATGTGACACCTACCAATATAAAATGACTGCTGGCATCAAAGTAAAGCTTGAATAAAACAGAAGATATTTACTTTCTTAAGGTCTTTGCTTAAAAAGTACTAATATTTTTTTATTTATGTTTTTTTTTTATTTATGTTTATGTTTATTTTTGAAATGTTGAGCAGTGATATTCAGAGCTGGGTTTCCCAAAAGCATCTTAGCGTTTTGCTTTTACATTTTTCTCACCTCTCTTTCCTTTACATCTTTAGCATTCTATCTAAAAAGTAAAAGCGCAGCCCAGAATATTCATACCTCTGCAGTGTAAAGTCACACTCTCAAAATGCCAGAAGACTGTGTGAATATTACTGGGTCTATAAGGCTTTGGGACAATTTGAAAATATTTGCAGGTCTGTGTCTGTCCACTATCCACAAGATGCATTTTTTGCAGGCAATAAAGCAAACTCATTGGCTGAGTTTTGGTATGCAACCTTTGACCACTGACCTATTACCATTTTAGCATTTCCTTCAATTCTGCTAATAGACTACAAAAAAAATGTAACTGTAATTGAGCCAAGATTCTTTTCGAAAAGCGTGATATCTAATTTTAATTACTGACAGCATAGCATGAGCCTGGTGTGGCCGCTCTAATGCTAGTTTCAAAGAGAGGTTTAACACTTCTAAATATAAACCACTGCTAAATATAATATGACTCAGAGTGTGGCAGGGGGGCAATGCACAACGGCAGTGTAAGACCTAAAGTGGGTTTCCCAAATGGAGGCATGGAGACCCTGAATGACATTTAAGTTTTTCATATTTTCACAACCATTCAGGGTTTATTGAGAGCGAGAAGAGAGGAGTGTGACAGCATAACATGAGGCCCTTTTAAATTGTAAAAAGGTCAGAGATTCTGTGCTTCATTCTGTGTGTGTGTGTGTGTGTGTGTGTGTGTGTGTGTGTGTGTGTTAGTGCTACATCTGTTTACTACAGAGGCCCTGGCAGCTTACAGAACTGGCTGTTGTTTGTTTGGTTTTGAAGAATCAGTCAGTTACCAGTACACAACTTGAACAAATGAGAATGGGTATTCCTATTCTTCTCCATATTTGAGTGGCAATACTGAACATTTGAACTTTTGGAACCTCATCAAGTGTCCACATACTGTAGGAAACAACAAGCAAGGATTTTCTTAAAAGCGATTACCATATTCTAATTGTCTGGCTGACAATTCAAATGTGACATTCATAAATGAATGAGAAATTTAAAATATCTGTATCTTGGTATACATCATATACAGTAGGGGTGCACCGGTCGATCGGCCACTGGACATTAAACATTCTGAATAGGTCATTGGTGATTGGCCGATCACCATTTCAACTGCCTGATCAAAAGAAGAAAAATGTCCGGATCAGTAAAGGAAAGTGGTTAAACATAGGAACATAGGAAATCAATGTAACCTACTGATCTTGGCATGAAGATGAGTTTCATAAATCACAACGTCTTGAGTTTGGTTGCAGTACAAAACAAATATATGCAGAAAAACCTTCTAGAGATGAGACTTTATTAGCAGAGGGACGTGAGAAGAAAAAATTAATTGCTACATGGAGCAAACTGTTGACAGACACAACAAGTTAAGTATCTCCTCCTTGGCATGTACTGCATGTTCTGCCATCCATAATCCTAATATTAATTTCCTAAACTCATAAACACACACACAAAATCATTCCCCATCTCATTTTCTCTATCTCTCTCTGGCACACTCATAATAACACACCAACATTGCAAACAGAGCTGTTTGTTTTTGTGTGTGTGTTAGTGTGCATCTGTGCACAAATCAAATACATACATACATGCCGAAGTGAACTAGTTTAGCGTTAAATTAAGAGTAATCTAAAATAAGCTGTTATTGGCAAACCCAGCAGCTGAAGCAGAGAGATGAACCAACAGGCTTTGTCTTTCTGTGTTTGGTGGACTGAAAACAGCATACTTGGGCAAAATATATATCAATAAATATGAAAATAATGTATAATGCATATTAACATTAATAATTGGTTCCAAATATTTTATCGACTGAATAAGTAACCCTACCTTCCTAACCACCCACCTGGTTCTGTCTCTGTCAGTCAGTGGAGTAACAGGGAAATAACAAGAGTCCAAACTCATTTCTCAGGTCACTGGAGCAGGTTTGCCCTGTGTGAGGTTTTATTTATTCATTCTCTAGGTTTTATTTATTCACATTGTGCTCCTCAGTCAACAGAGCAAACTACTTAAAACGATGTGTGCTCTCCTAATTCAGCTCCCTCTGTCCTTCTTTATATGTGGTATTTTGCTAATTGTAACCATGAATTCTACTTTGCGAAATTAAATAGACCAGAAAATGGGTCCCCTCTCTCCCTCTTTACCTTTCTGCCTGCCTGTGTGATGTCTCTAATTCTCAATAGATCAATCGATAGACAGATAGAAGCACTTGAAAGCACTATACCTTACATATGGCTGTGGTATTCATAGTAAGTAAACAGAAAAACAGAGAAGGATTGTGAAAAAGGGGAAGGAGACCCTCTGCGGCCACCGAGGTCCTGCCGTCTGGCTCAAAGGAGCTTGAAGCAAATGTCGAAAGAGCGCTCATCCATCTGTATGGCTTAAAAACTGCAGAAGAAATCCGGTCTTTTTAAATCTGCTGTCAGTTTGATTGTATGCAGCTAACTGGTAGCAGCAGAGAGTTTAAGAAGTCTATGAAACGGTCAAAGTCTGGTATTAACATGTGTCTTGTATCCAGATTGTGTCTAGGTGTGATTTAGCTGGATAACATTTACATCTCACATTGATAGGCGTCTCCAGTATACTGATTAAAATCTAATTTCTTTCTCCCTTGCCAAAATGCAGAATACTTGCTTGTAAAAAAGACTATTAGCTCACTATCCCAGTATTTACACTACTGTCTTTTAGTCCTCATGTGCTCCTGCAGCGCTCAGTAGAGCCCTAATCACCGCACACATGAAAGAAGACCTGACCACACACTCTACTTTAGTAAATAAATAAACCAGGCTATCTGTAGTAAGAGCCATTGGCCATGGCTCTGAAAGGTGGATGGATGTCAGCGTGAGAGAGAGAAACAGACGCAGGGGAAGAGAAAAAGGAATGAAATGGAGGGAGAGAGAAAAGAGACAGAGTAAAAGAGAGAGAGAGAGAAGAGACAGTAGTAGGTGGATCATATATTGCTTCTACTACCTGATGTAACTTTACACACTCCTCCCGACTCCTGCCTCATTTTTGTTTTCCTCTCTCCTCTCTGTCGACGCCTGTCAGTGTAATTCTACGTCTTTCTCTCTCTCTCTCTCCTTCTCTTAAATATTCATTTTATGTAACTATACTTGCATACATACATGCATGTGTGTATCTTTGTGAGCTGAAACTGTTTATATGATTTATATTGATAAAAATTACATTAATTGTGCAAAATGGTTATGAACTTACATAACCCCTCTATGGCTTTCTGTCAGCATAATGAGTAGGGTTTGACAGCTATGGGTGTTTGAAGGCCGGTATCAATATTTTTAGATTGAAGTTGCTAACATATATATATTTACATAAATACAATACAATATATTTCAATTTGACAAATTTCATGCCAGAAATGATCAAGTATTCAGCATTTCCCCCATACTTTTACTCTTGTCAGGGTGGAAAAGGCTCTGAAATTGCAGTTTGACCATGTGACATTAAATTTCTCCATTGAAGACTAATTAAAGACTAATTCAATTATTTTAGAGTGAGCAGCTTTTTAAGGCAGGGTGACCCGCCCTATCTATTCAATGGTTGGGGAAAGTCTGGGACACATTCCTACCTTTAAATGAAAAATTAATTAACAAAAAATTAAATGAATAATAAAATGTGCAAAGAAAATAGGTTGTAGGTTTTACAGACTTTTTATGTAGCTGTGGTCCATCATGTCAGCAGTCGCTCACTCACTCACTCCTGGGAGCTGTTCAGTACAACCGCAGCCACTGAAAGCTTCATTGTCATATTTTGCGGTAGCTATAAAGGCAGGGGAGAATCACTTCCACTGCCCAGGTTTTCCTTGATCAGTCTGGGGATTCAAACTGTCGACCTTCTAATCACAACCTTGCCTGTGTATCTGTCTATCTAACTCTCAACCATTATATAGCAAGTTATTGTGGAAAAGAGCGCAGAACCTACCATGCAAATGACCCTAAGACACTTCCAGCCACGTCCGATTCATGAAACTTTCTCACACCACCAAAATGAGTGGAAATGACATCGTAGATTGATAAATCAGAGGCAGCTGAGGAATGAGAACTGTGTGGAATCAATTCATCATTTACATATGGCACACCCAAAATTGTGCACATTTGGCGACACTTGGCCTGTAAAAAGGAAGGTTTTGGCACAGCGAAATTTGCATACTGTACATGCAAGCTACAGACTGGAACATAGCAAAAGATCCAAGAAGCAGAAATGTACCAAAGCAGAAGTTGACGTTTCCATTGCAGAGGTTGCCGCCAAGAATTTAATTTGGCAGTCTTAAAAGTGAGATTAAAGGCTGTCATGAAAACAAAATTTGGCAAGCAACAGCGTTATCTGTCAGCAGTGTTTCGACTGAGAAAAGGACCCTCCAGGATGTTTGTATCTAAAATTCAAAAAGCGTAATTCTACAAAGAAGCCCTTTTCCTATCCTAACCACGCCATACTAATTCTCAGTTGAGGAAGAAATTGTCTGATATTAAACATAGCACCAAAAAATGCCAGTAATTCCAATAGTTTCCCATGCACAACACAAATATACAGTTCTTTGAAATGAGCGTACACATTTTCCGAACAGACGTGAGATTGATTTTAGGACTACAACAAAGATGGAACTGATACATACCAACTTTTGCAGTGAAATGAGCGTATGCCCCCTTTTAAGCTCCGATTTGATGAGCTTGATGAATGAGGGCCAATGTGCTTCTGTCTTGTGAGGCTGAGCTGCACACTTCAGCTTTAATTTGAACAGCCACATGAGGTGAACTGATAACTAACAACATCTCTTTATGTAAAACACCCCCGCCCTGCCCTGCACTGTGCTGTGACTTCTGTGAAGTCTGCAACTCATACACATCACCAAAAAAATTCAGCGCTCATTAGACTGGCACTGGGACCAGAATTCCTTTTTTTCAGGACTGTTTTTTTTTTTTTTCAAACTTCAAGGAAACAGCAAAGAAGGGAAGAACGAACCCAATCGAATTGAACTTGTCACCCGGAGCAACCGCTATGTTCTACAGCGCTGGTCCCATGCCAGACGGCCCTGAGTTGTTTACTTCTACAAAACTTCCACAAAGACAGACCTTGTGGAGAGGTGCCTCATCAAAAGCAATTTAAACATTACGCAAACTTAATAAACCGGAGCTGTGCGGATCAGACAGGGCCAGCGGGTCTTTGCCAGGCGTCCCCTCACCGGAGATTATGTTGGGATATTAATAGCAGAATGCACGAGGGAAGAGTGAGAGAGCAACAATGCCATTCCATTAGGGGCCTTCAATCAGTCACCTGTCACTGCGTGTGTGTGTGTGTGTGTGTATATTGCTCTATTCACGATGGAAGAACAACACACACACACACACACACACACACACACACTCAATGATCAACATACAAACAACACACCGGCAAGCACACTAACACAAAAGCTCAAATGTGATGCTTAACCACTGTTTCACATACAACCAACACCTCTCTCTCTCTCTCTCTCTCTCTCTCTCTCATACATACAAACACACTTCTAGATGGATGGGGGATTGACAGGAGGGAAGGGACATGGTTGATTACACCTCATTAGCCAGGAGTGTAATTTTTTACAAGCCCTATCTATCTACCTGGCTGCTGTTGGCAAAACAAATGCACTCACTGCTGAGGTGCTGTAACACGCCCACATCCACCCACTCACCTCCTGAGAGACTAGATACTGTCTCGTTTCCATTACAGAACATGAAAATTGAATGAATAAACATTGTATTTTCAGAATGTTGACTTTTCATTTGCTAAGACAAGCACCCTTGTTTTTTTGCTTAATCACTATGCATTTTTGAGGTTTAAACAGGTTTTTTAAGACTATGTAATCCCTCAATTGAAGTGAAAACATGAAAATCATCAAAATTACAGTTACAAGGTTTTTATATGACAGCAGCAATATGTGAACGTTGTCTTTTATGTTTTTGGATGAAGATTATTGTATTTGTGTCTTTGGATAACATGAATTTGAGAGCCGATTACACATGGAGACGTCAAAAACTATAATTTACTCTCTTCTTCATTGAATAAACCTTCCTACATTTTCTCTGTCTCCCCCACATGTAGACCCTATGGCGAGCTGACCAACTGCACCTACCTGGTGGCGCTGAAGATGGACTGCTTCTGGCCCAACCGGCTGGTGGACGAGTTCTTCATCCAAGTCCACAAGCACTACTTCCAAGACTGCTCCCTGTCCGGCCGACTCCTCAGGGACCCCCCCAACCGCATCCTGGGGCCCTTCATCGTGGTCCCCATCCTGGTCACCCTCCTCATGACCGCCCTGGTGGTGTGGAGGAGCAAGCGCAGCGAGGGGATCGTCTAGTGAAGGGAGGGGGGTGGGGTGGGAAGATGGGGGGGGGAGAAGTTGGGAGAGAATTGAAGAGGAGGGAAAGCAGGGAGTGAGAATGAGGTGATTGAGTAGAGAAGGAGGTTGGGGGGTTGAGAAGTGAAAGAGGGGAGAGGGGAAGGTGGGAGAGTGCAGAGGAAGAGGAAGCAAGGAGAGGGAATGAAAGTGAGGAGATTGTCTCATCAAAGTGAAGTGGTGGGAGGTGTGAGGAAGAGGAGAACAGGGAGGGAAGAGTGAAAGGTAAGGGTGGAAGAACTCCATGTGCATGAAAAGAGGTACAGTATTGGTACTTTTTGCCACTGAAGTTGTCAGGAAAGGTTCTTCGCACAACTATATCAGGAGGCAGGTGCGTAGGAGAGGACTTGGAAGCCTACAGGACTTGCAAAGACATCCTGCACACTGTCTATACTTGCAATTTGAAAAATTTTATTGAAGAATTACAGCGTTTCGGTTCTGAGACCTTCATCAGGCCAAAAAAAAAAACGAAAAACAAAAGGACGAAGGTCTCAGAAACGAAACGCTGTCATTCGTCAATAAAATGTAGTATAGACAGTGTGCTGGAGTCTCTTTGCATGTCCCGTCGCTGAGGTTGTACCATATTCACCTTCAGTGACCAAAGGCACAATGATTAATCTCTTTTCCTGAGTGTTAGTCTGCTCTTAGGGGCCGGGGTTTCAGGGCCTGAATTACCATATGGATCTCCAAGAGGAGCTGGAGGAAATAAACTTAAAACCTGACCCTAGATCAGTGATGATCACAACTCATCTACACTTCCTTGGCAGCCCCCATCAAATGACAACACCAACAACTTGGCAATTTGAAACGAGCCTTGAAAGCAAGTCTTTGGTTTACAAGGCAAAGAGGAGCTGAACTGCTCACCTGAACATGTTCTGGACCGGGATTGTGACTGGTGGAGATACATATACACATCACAGGAACTGCTTTCAAAGGAGCTTAACATTTGGATGTGGCGATAATGCTACTGTATGATACATACGGTACAAGAATTTCACTACTATTCCTGGTTACCATGAATATAATCACTGACCACATATATACTGCTAAGGCAAACAGCAGCACAGAAAACTATGGAATACTACATGCAATGGAAAACTATTTTGTGCTGTGGCTAGTATACACATGAATAATGCTCTTGGAAAGTGACTCTGACCACTATTGAGAGTTACAATATGGAAACCACATTGTGTATATATATATGAATGAGAGATGGATCTCTCACTGGATTCTCCAATGTAAAAACCAGTCAACCATCCAGTAAGCTCTGCAGCTGAGCTTTTGTTGGAGAGGAGTGTCTTTGAAGAGCGTCTTTGTGAATGTCTTTGGAGCATTGCTGCAACACAAACAGGACAACAAACCACAGTATACTAAATTAAACTGACTCTCAGATGCAAATCATATATTTTAATGTACTATACAGATATAGCTGAAAAAGTAAAGGAGATTAGATTTTAACAGACTTCTATTATATTTTATCTCTGAATAATGCGAATGGCTTATAGTCAAACTGTCAAGCTATAGCGGGACTAGAATGTGTCTGCTTTTAGTTTTCCTTCCCTCTGCTCATATCAGACTTCCTGGACTCATGTTGTCAAGCCCCTTGGCAGATCTGCAGCTCAGTGACTGGACTTTGTCAGTAACCAGTCATGAATACCTTTGACTCTGATTAGGTAAAGAAGACATGTTTACAACCCGTAATAAACACTGAATCGGCTGTCACCTTAGGGGGAAAATGCAGGAGGAGATAATATGGTCACAGATTGCGATATGATAATTGCACAGTGCAAGTGCAAGCCTGAGTCAGAGAGGAGGCTCATTGCACATGGGTTGAGCCCCCAATTTTGACTGGCTGTGATGATGTTGTGTTCTCCTGCAGCTTCCATCTTCCGTCACCAAGGAAACTATAAAATCAAGAAATGTCAGCGGACACAGTGGTGGTTTGGGAGCAAAGGCTGTTAAGGTCACGATACACAGGCAGCAATTTGAGGCAGTGCAGATAGGGAATTCACCAAAAATTGTCACATTTTTTCCTCAAAGACCTTTTTTAACCATGTTCTTTTGCAGTATAGATGGAGAAATTTGCCAGCAATTATCCACTTTCTGCCCCACTGAGAGAGTTATGAGAAAACTTTCTCCCCATCAGAATGAGTGAAAAAGAGAACAAAGAGTAGAGAATCCACAGTGGAAAACCGCTAATTACATAAAACATAAAGCAATAGATGAAGTTAGCCAACTCACATCTCTGCTGAAGGCAATGCTGCCCACTGCCAATGCCTAAAGCATAGCCTGTGTATCATGGGCCTTCGGTTTCTTTTGATTTTGACTCCCAGTGTGGCAGACTGCTGTTTGAACCGTTTCCACATGCTGTTTCCTCATTGACACTTTTGAATGCTCTCTTTCCTTTATAGATCCATTGACCCCCAGCAACCTGCCTGTCAGCAAAACACACTTTAAAACACCCACACTGCCCCTCAAAATAATCTTACATTGTGCTTTGTGCCAAAAGCTGCTGGAAAATAGAAGTCATGGTTTGCTATGAAATGTCTCATTTGCTGTTGAAGTGACTTCTGATGATTGAATTTTAAAGTCTTTGATCATGATAAAAAGAGAAATAAAATGTCTGACAAAGGGAAAGGCTGATTAATGTATGTCTGAGAATATTCAGGCTTTATAAATGATGAATTGTCATTGACATTTAAGTAAAAATGAAATGGGTGGCAGGGTTTTGGATACTGTGTGTTAAATGTGACTGATGAATCCTGCATACATGTTTTATCAGTGCAGACAGTTGAATCAGGGTGGCATAGTGAGTAGGGAGACAGTCCTCCAGCTGGAAGACTCGGGTTCAAGCCCCACATGTCAGCAAGCATCTAATCTGTCTCGATAGAATCTCCATTCGAAATGAGGCACTTAGAAGCCTAGGCGGAGATTTAATAGGAGCAAGCGCTAGCTGTGCTCTGGTAAACTCTTCCCGAAACCAGACACAAAGCATATTTATTAGCAAAACATTGTGTTTTGCTAATAAATACCTTAAACAGAGACGTACTGGTTTAAAGCAATATTCCACTTAGTTTTAACATAGGGGTTATTTGGCAGTTGACCGCCATGACAACCATAATATAAACTAATCAGAGAGATCGGATGCAGCTGGGACGAGTTTATAGCGTTCGGATTTTTACTTTTCATTCATTTCAATGAGGCCACAAAAATAAACTGAAAACTTACATTTAACACATTCGTGAACACATTCAACATATTTTCATAGTGGTTAAGTGCCAAATAACCCGTATGTTAAAACTAAGTGGAATATTGCTTTAAACTGGAAAGCTGCGACAGAAGTTGGTTGAAAATGTCAGCTGTCAACTCCATGTTTACCTTCTGTCTGCTGTTGTATGCCGGACTGAAGCAGAAGCGGCGGAAATGGAAAGGGGGTTCGGTATCTTCCACTTAGTAACTGCCAGAGCAAAAATGAATGCCTATTTGGCTGAGAGCTTCACCCATTAGAGAAGCATCCGACCTGCTGAACTATCCTTGAGCAAGGAACTGAATCCCTACCAAACCCAGGCACGCCGTTTTGTAGCTGATCATACACTCTGACCTCCCTGATAAAAATATCAAATCAAAGAGAGGAAAAAAAATCATGTTCAGTAAAATGTGGAAAAAAACACTAGGGTCTGCTGTTTATATGGCAAAACCCCTTGTGTCCTTAGAAATAATTGGTAGCTCAGTAGGAATGAATCGCTTTCCTTTCTCCAGACAGAAGAATGAGGCGATGGCAGAGAAAAAACAAAGTAATTCACAAAAAAAATACTGTGATACAGTGAAAACCATTGAGATTTCATGCCTGTTTTGGTGTGGTCCTGGCAAATAAATTGATGGGTCATTTACTCAAGAACAGTAACTAGCAATGTTGAAACTAGATGCCTTTCAGTGTCCCAGAAGATCAGGACCGTCTATCATACAAAATCACTTTCCACTGTACATGCAGCTGTGACATCTGGGATGGCGTTGACTTTTCCTCCTTTTTCAACTGGTATTCTCAACCCTTTCACTGACCCAACAATCCTTTTCAATGTTGTTACCAAGGGTGAGAAATAAAAGCACTTCCCCATTCATTGGATTAACTGGTGATGTGAAGCTCACAACTTGTCAATACGGCAAGTCCTGATGTAAGAGTATATGCTCTCTGGGGCTTTTTGACAGGGGATCATAGTCGAAGAAGTGCTAACACAAATAACTCAATACACTTCAAAGGCTTTGGGTGCACTGAGACAGCTATGATGACTCTACATCTACTCATTAGTACAAATGAAAAAGGCTGGAAAATGAATGGAAAATCCAAAGCTAAATACAGAAGACATAAACCAATGCATTTCAGACTGTAAAAAAGATTTTCTGTCAGCCATAACCTATCCCACCTAGTTTAACTCAAAGTTCACCACCTCATTAAAGATTTGACTCTGCCTGGTGATTGAATGTCTTTATGGAGGAGAGGGACGACCTGAGGGAACGGATTATGAGGAATCATCAGATGAATCAGACGTCGAAGCTACAGGCAACTGCGGGAAACTGCAGCAGATAAAGTGACGGCAGCAGTGATGCACCGACCTGCTAATTATTACGGAGTCACCAAGGTCAGTGAGTTGAGGTCGGTGAGGTCAATAGAGGCTCAAAGAGTGTGAAAAAGAAATCTATTCGAGGACTGTATCTTTCTCAAACCATGGCCTTAGAAAAACCTTTCAAAACCCATTGGATAAACTGAAAAATGCATGGTTGTGTCATGGCCGGCTCAAAAACCATGACAAATAACACAAGAAGTTAAAGCAACCAATAATTTATTGGAAATAACCAAAAATGTCAAAATGCTATGGGGTGTGATAGTCAGTGAGTCAGTGGTGTTGCCGTGTATGCATGAATGATAAAATAGTGAGTGAAGTGTTGTATGATAAAAGGAAGAACAAAGACAGGAAGGGGGAGCGTGGAGAGTAGGGAGCAGAGTTTCCCCTTCCTCTCTCCTCATGGAACCAGTGAGGTGCGCTCTTATAGGACTGGGAACACCGGGCCCAGGTGTTCTCAATCCACGACGACCCGACCACACCTACTGGGCGTCTGCAACACAAAACACAAAGACAAGACCAGCAGCCAGCCCAACAGCCAAAAGAGGCGGGGTCGTCACAGTTGTCAAGCTGAAAACTAGTCTGTTTTTCAGCTGATAATAAATAAATATGAAACCGTTCTGAAGCCTTTCAGTGCGTGGTAGAACACTTTCATCAATGTGACAAAGTAATAAACAAAAAGCAGCAGAGTAAATAAAAACAAAAACTATAAAATCAACAGTATATATAAAGAAGAACCTAATATAACGGACAGTTTAGAAAAGTGAGTTTTAATAAGAAATTGTATGTATTTTACATAAAGCTTAGTTTAACTTAGTTCATCTTAATTTGATATAGGTCACATGATGCCTGCCAACTTTTACAGCAACTTCATCACTCCCACTCATATTTCTAAGTTTCTTTCTAGTTCTTAGCATTATATTGTTGTCCCCTATATTTATTTATTACTTGGCTAATTGCAATTATGGTGCAACACTGCAATACTGCTTGCATTTATTGCAAGTCACCCTGGATAAGAGTGCCGACTAAATGAATTGTGAATGTAATGTGAATGTAAAATGGCTCCAGACTCCAGACTGCTCACAGATCAGAGCCAACAGCACTGGACTCTCCAATGAAAACACAGCAGATCAGTGGAGATGTAGCTGGATCTAAGCAGAAAACCAAAGCTAAAATAATGTCTCCATGACCCCATTTACACGCCAACATACATAAAACATGCACAAAATGATGTTATTAAATTTATTTCAGGATAAGACTCCAAGTCAAATTTACTCAAAGATGTAATTATACCCAAAAGGGAATCTGATTTTTCCAAATTAGGATTGTGTGCTTGTGGAGTTTCCAATCCTTTTACAGTTTTATGTTTAAATGGGGCTGACATCCCTTACTAAACACAATCTCTCTGCACTGGGAAATCAATGCCAGGTGTAAATGAGATGGTGTAGGTTTCCTCCAGAAGTGTATTGACTCCTCCTTTTACATGTTGTATTAACCTGGTGTGAGCTCGGACCTCAGGGAATGGTCCGCTGAACACAATATTGACTGCTTCCATCAGCAGAACAAGAGAGGTACAGTATACTAGTAAGTGTGTGTGTGTGTGTGTGTGTGTGTGTGTGAGAGAGAGAGAGAGAGAGAGAGAAAGAGAGAGAGAGAGAGAGAGAGAGAGAGATAAGTGTGTGAAAGTGCACATTAATAACAAACAAATAACCAGGCCAGGGGGGTGAGAACTATATATATTATACATTATAATTAATTGTCAGAAATGCATTAGAGCCAGTGACAAATACATCACTCTGATACTTCTAATGGATTGAAGTGTACTGTGTGCGTGCAACAAATGCACCCATAAATCATTCAAATTACTCTCCACTTAAGTAAAAAGAGACAGGCAAAATGTATATTGAAACTATGATACACAGGCATCATGAGACTATGTAGGTGAGACAACAAAACACAAAACAAATATGATTGAAGAACAGTATTTTGCCCATTTGTTTCTTCAGCAATTACCCACATTGATTTGCCTAACCTCATACCTGCAAAAGGCAACATTACCCATGTAAATGTATCATTCCTCTATGACAGACAGACCTGAATGTGTTCGTTCATCTGATATTAGGCTACTGGATGATAGTGCAGGAAATAGCATAAAAAAGCATAAATCATCCATATTACTCTCCAATGGTACGTAAAATGAGAGACAGGAGACATGTATGTGTTCAAAACGGTGCAATGGAACGACAAATCCAACAATTTAAAAATCACTTTTCTTTTTTTAAACGCTTTCATGGTTTTGTGGACTACTGTTCCTGCTCTAACCAGCACCTGAGAAGAGCAATGAAAAGCATTCATACAGTAGCCGCTTAGGATCTAAAATGACTATTTCAGTTACGTTATGTGTGTGTGTGTGTGTGTGTGTGTGTGGTGATTAAGCAAGTGGATGGCACTGCCTGGGGCGTGTTCTTGGTTTTCTGTCCACTAGCTCTGTAGCCGGGGGGAATCTCTCTCCCTCTGGAGAGAGAGACAACTGTGGGATCTCCAACTGCAGAGCGTGAGACTGGCCTGATGAAAATGTTTACTGTGGCTTGAAGGATAAGATAGCACTACCTCGTAGGGACACACACACACACACACATGCCCGATGTTTCTCTGTACCGCTAAGTTGAGCAGAGCTATTTAACTCCAGACAGATGCTACGGCTCAGCCTGATATCAGATATCATGCTGAAAACGCACACTGAGGGCTGCATTTGTCATTTAGATTGGCTGTATTTTGCCTTCAACAGTATAAAATAATATAATAATAATCCATAGCTCTTTAGCCTCTGGCCTTGTTATGTGTCTCTCCCTCTCTGTCTTTCTCTCCATGCCTCAGCAGCATGATGGTCTGCCCTAAGGTCACTGCCAGGGTCTTCACAGGGGTTTCTAATACATTAAAAAGATCCATTACACTCTAGTTAGAGGAGCAGCCCTCCTCCTGATTGCCTCTACCTCATTGGGTTGTTTCTTCCTCCTACCTCCCTCTCATCCACTCTCTTAAAATAAGAATTTCCTACCTTTCTCTCCGAGAGTCAGTCAAGCTCTTCCTCAACCTGACAGTGTGTCTTAAATGTCTGTTTTGCCTCAAAATAATCCTCTAATAATAATAAAATAATAATCCTGATTGCAATTATGCTGCGTTACACATGAACAAACCTTTGGCATTGGTATTATTAATTACTATTACCGCATCAGCAGTCTGAGGCACATAGCGTGTAATACTGTGTAATAATACTATAATAATAATACTGTTGTTTTGAAGGCAGTTCAACAGTTTTGACACGTTATCACTCTATTTTCTGCATTTATTCTCTCCTTACTCTCTACTGTATGCTTTCCAATGAAGCAGAAATGCCATAAAAGCAGTCACTGAAACAAGCATCTGTTTCATCCCAGAGAACAAAGCAGGTTTTCCCAAACATGGGGTCAGTATGCTAATTGGGGTCCCCTGTTATTAAAATGGGGTACCATGAATAATTCCTAACCAAATGAACACGTGCTTTCTACGACTTTCTGTATGTACAAAAGAGAAAAACAAAACAAAACGCACTCTCCTTGTCTATTAGGTGTCATTGACAAGGTTATTGTACATTAGCGGCTTGGTTCCCCTTCTCCTGACAAATGAAACACTGTATTTACTCTACAAAACTACACTAGAAATCAGTATAATGTGAAGTGAAGGCACGATCCTTGTATATTCAAAATTCTGGGGCCACAGGAGTTTCCTGACCTCAATATGGCCAAAAAAGGCTGGAAATTCATAGGTAAAAAGATAGTTTTTATCACTACAGGACAGAGATGGTAAAGGGTGGCACTTCCTTGAGGAGGTAAACAACTTTCACGACAACAAGGCGGTCCACAGACGGGAGACTGTGTGCCAAGGAGGATGTAATGAACCTCTAACTCGCCCTCTCTGTCTCTCTCTCTCTCTCTCCTTTTATAGTTCAAAGCTCGTCTGCTATTTGTGGCATCATCGAAAGCAATTCCTAGTCTGAATCTCATGAGTAATATTATATGCTATTTTAACAGCATCTATTAATTGCTGAGTGTACTTTTTCTGCCGGAGGAGTTGATTGATTAGACATAATATGGGAAGTACTTTACCGACAGAACACTTAATTTAGAAGACCTAGAACTAGGAACAGTTGCGAGTATGATTGAATGTGTGTGTGTGTGTGTGTGTGTGTGTGTGTGTGTGTGTGTGTGTGCAGAACCCTGTCGGATAAAGTAGCTCTGTCATTCAAGCCAAATGAATACAGTAATTTATTGAGCTGCAGAATGCGGTCTTTGTAAATGGGTTATTTGTCCTCCTAGCTGATGGAGGAGGGCAGGATATGTCAAGTTTTGATAGCTGTGTTTTCACTGCAGCTTAAAGGGGAACACTTACTTTAACGTTTACTTTTTTTTTTCTGTGACCTTAGATAACCCAAGCAATTTTGTGAACATGAGCAAATCTGGCTGCATTTATGATGCAAGCCAGGGTTGAGTTTCAGTTCCCATTAATAGAAATAATCCAATTTAATCTCAGGAGAATGTTTAAGGAGAAATCCACATCAACACCCTAATTTATAAACCTACAGGTGAAAATATGGTCAATTGACCCTAATGCTTTTCAAGCCATTTCCACTATTAACACATTAAATAAACACTAATAAGTAACAGTAATATGAAACTGCTGGATGCAACATTAATCTGTGAAATAATTATCAAAATCAAACCTCAGAATCAGTTGTAGGAAAGCTAAGCGGACAGTGACAATGCAGTCATCATTCATCTTATTAGCTACTGTAAGGAGGAAAATGAAGAGAATGTTGGAGGAAAAAAATGTAGGAGCATCCTGCATGAGTGTCTGATGTCAGTGACTGCTCCCACTTTTCCCCTCCTACAGTCCCCACAGGCCCGCGCCTCAAGTCAATAACAGACGCCATAATGTCATTCACAGATGTCTGCTGTTGACGTTAATGCATTTTATTTCCAGTGTTCAAGTCTGTGTGTCAGAATTCAATTTCTCCCGTTCCCAAGTGGCTCTGGTGTATTTCTGTCTTGTTCGCGATTTCCCAGCGGACCCTCAAACGAAGTTTCTATCTGCCAACGGGCAGCCTGGGAGATAAGAAAGTAATAACAAGTAAATAACTGCCCCAAAACTAGACTAGTTGGTCTGGGTTTTCTGGTGGTTCAATAAAAAGCACAATCTGTATCTTGTGTTTGTGACAGTGGGGTTTTAAATCTGTCTTATGACATTTGCTGTGTGACCTCCCTCTCTCTCTCTCTCTCTTTTACCTACCATTCCCTTCTCTCACCATGATCTGCTTTCTGATAAAGTGATAAAAGAAACTTCAATAATTGATAAAAAAAAAAAAAAATAGATAAGAATTTTGCAGGCTGGAGCTGCACTATCAGCTCTCAGACTCATATTCTACTATTATGGTACATGGTTTATGTGCGTGCGTGCGTGTGTGTGTGTGTGTGTGTGTCTACAAGGCAGCGCCAATTCATCCTCACAGTCACATTAACTATTTTCATGAGACCAGTCTCACGCTCTGTGGGTGGAGGTCCTACAGTGGCCTGTCTCCGGAGAGAGAAAGAGAGAGAGAGAGAGAGAGAGAGAGAGAGAGAGAGAGAGAGAGACAGAGAAAGGGGAGAGAGAAAGAAGATAATTGAGAAGAGGAGGAAATAAAGGAAGGTGAGCACCTCCATTTTCAGCTGTTTTATCATGACCTGGGACAAAGCCCACTCACTGTGACCTTTAGTAATTGGAAAGGTTCAGTGGCTTACAGCAGCAAATTAGGCAGAGAGAAGTTTTTTGGTGGGAGCAGAAAAGTTTGGTCTGAACGAGTCCCAAATTGCTCACTGCAGAGAGAAAATGCTTCAAGCTTAAAGACTTACAGTTAATCTCCAATTCATTGCAAGTGGAGAAACTTCAGGTATTGTCTGTTGTCACAAATTATAGCACTGGTCTGACGTGTCATGCTCTGGGTGAGTTGTTTGTGTTCAATTTGATTAATATGTCTATAAAATATTTTAATTCTGTTTTTGGTGGAATTTTCCTCCTTTTAATAGTAGAGAGAGAAAGGGGAAACACTGTTTCACATACCAAAAAATCAAATGTAACTGGATTCTGTCTTCACATTAGTCCTACAAGACTTATTAGCTATAAAGACCCAACATGTTTCAACCCAGCTGTAGTACATACAAATGTGTCCTCATTTTAGCAAAGAAAGAAAGTGGAATTTTCCCTTTTAACAGTCCATCACCAGCCTATTCACATTTCTAAACTGTCTTTCTCAAAAAAAGCGATGTATAATTATCTTCACTAGTCACAATCCCATTCAAAACTAGAAGGGCACTCGGAGAGAGCAGACCTCCGCCAAGGTTCGTGCTATTATTGCTTGTTCGTGAGTCGGATCCGCTCCAAAACTTAATGGGTTCTTCCTTGGCCCATGCTACACTCTTCCACGAAGTTTCATGAAAATCTGGCCAGTAGTTTTTCCATAATCCTGCTAACAGACAAACAAACAAACAAACGGCACCGAAAACATAACCTCCTTGGTGGAGGTAACAAGGTTCATGAGTGCAGTAGAAGAATCAGGGCAGCGACGCATAGCTGTGACTGTGAAAGCTGGCAGGAATCAATTGCTACTCCTACTTTACCTTGTGAAACAATGATTGGTTTCGCGAGGTTTGTTTGAAACTTCAGAAACCGTTGGCGAGGTCACCGGAGGGGGGTGTAATTGAAGTGCTGTGCAAAATATGCACCTTTTGTAAAAACCATTTACGCCTCACTCAGAATTCACAGAGCAGAGCAGAGCAGCAGAACAACCTCAGAAGTTTCCTTATGGGACATTTTGATTTTGTCCTTGTGGTTATGTTCAGTGGCCCAGATGCACAAAAGGTTTCCACTAATGATAACAATTAAGACAGTCTTGCTGGCAGCCATGAATATTGTTTAGAATATGGATTTAGTTTCCAAATGCGTTTTAGTTTTGTTGAATTTGTAATTTACATTTCACTTCACTGTGTAGAACAGATTATACTGTGTGGCTTCCATCAGGTATCATCTGTCTATATTACGGTATAACTAGATAGATTTATAGTCGTATTTGTTTTGCACTCCTCAAAATGTCATGTTGGTGGCGTCTGCAAACCTCGTTCCTCCGATGCCATCTTTTACTGTAACTGACAGCTGACATTTTCTCCCATTTCACACAGAAGCACAAACCAAGCTGTCTCGATTTTTGACGAAGAGAAGACGCAATCGCCAATTTTGGAGGAAAAGTAATATAACGAGTACCGTAACGAAACACTGATCTCAGTAAAGCAATATTATTACTTTTGAAATATAGTAATGAGTAACGAGTAATGTGTTACTTTATATTAGTAATGAGGCCAACGCTGCTCAGCAGTATGTGGTCGGTCTGCCTTAGGTTCACTGCCAGTTCATTTCACAGAGGTTTCGAATACAATAAAATGATTAATTACAGTCTAATTAGGGGAGCAGCCGTCCTCCTGTTCATTGTCTGGCTTTCTCATCATGCTCCCTCTTCCCTTCCTGTTATTGGCACTCTGTATGATGATAAAATATTTTTATTTCAGCACTCTCTGTCTCTTTGCAATTATTTCTTGAGCCTGGCACTCAGCCAAACGAAGGAGTGATAAAGCATTTTCAAATGAAGTTGATTTTTAGAGATGAGGGATGTCTGCAGATCACTGATGCTGTGCTTCCCGAGTGAACGTTGCCATACAAACGAGACTGCAATCTCAGCCACAGAGACTTAAGTTGCAACGACCACAGTGATATAAGATGGAAGTCAAAGAAAGAGTACATCTCTTTTTAGATCGCTGTAGTCCTCATTTTCTATCAGTACTTTCTGTATCAGTCAGCACACTGACACACACACACACACACACACGCACACTCCATAACATTTGCTGATGCTCCTAATACTGCTATATCTTTATACACACACACTTGTGGGGTCCATTGTCTTGGTACCTGACATCATCGTGGGTTCTAGTGTATCACATTCCTAATAAAATGACTAAAAGTCATTGCTAATTCTCACTGTGGAGAAAAACCAGCAACAGACCTTATTTCCTAGACCTTATTACCTTGTGAACTTGTGACACACTCGTGGGAAACTTTTCCCAGAAGAGCAAGTACAGCCCAGCTATGTCCTGTTTAGGGCTGCACGATATATCGTTTCAGCATCGTCATCGCGATGTGCGCATGCGCAATAGTCACATCGCAGGACGTGCGATGTCAAGTAAGGCAAATTAACTCAAACACCTCATGCTACAACTTTTTTGCTGCTTGATACAAAAGGAAAACTCGCACGGTTCTCATTTTCCATGACTAATCTACAAGAGAAGTCTGTCTGATATAACATAATTTACTCCGATTTAAGGGTTTGTTATAAGAGTAGCGTATGTTACCTTTCCAGCTTTCGCGGCTCCGAACCGTAGTTGGGAAGCCTCTGGTGTTGTGCTAGCCTATTTTAGCTTAGCCTGGCTCGTAGCTGGTAACAAGCTTTTTACTAAGAGTCCGGACCAACTCTGCAGTGGAGAACTGGCACTTTATTTCGGTACAGCAGCGAACATAATGCACGGCCTCTCGGTGACGGTCTAAGCTCTTTTCCCGTTAACTATGGTAACTTTACTCACTTAGCATCCTGCAACTCACTCTGGCTGCGGCTAAAAACACACTCACTTCCTACCACGTCACCCGCGCAGGTTACCCACAAGGCCACCTTCTTAAAGGGGCAAGGCTTGATCATACATCCATGGGCTTGATAGAGCTATTCAAGTCATTTGGTGAAAATTCCTGTATTTTTTCATATCGCAATATATATCGCAGAAGAAAAAAATATTGCAATGTCAGTTTTTTCCAATATCATGCAGCCCTAGTCCTGTTGTTGTGTACAAAGATGCACGTCATAAATGTCGGGAATCAGACAAACATTTATCATTTCACAGACTCCCCACTGAAAACAAATATCTCAAGAATTCAGAGGGATATAGGTTCACATTATACGGTAATATTCATTTGGCCTACTATAGCTATAGCTACTGGAATGTAGCCTAGGTAATAGTTAACTAGCTAGCAAGCTAGCTAACTTCATGGTCAGTCATGGTAGTTCGGAGATTGCAAGCTAATTTGATAACTATGCATCTGAAGTCGGCAATCTTCGGAGTAGAGTTTCCCACCGCGAGTGTGACGTTAATTCAAGATGGCTGCCGTGGGAATATAGTGAATTATTATGTCTCAACATAAGTTTTTCCTTTTGATTTTAATGTCGATATTGATATTTGGGTGAAATTCAGGTCCATAATCAAAGTAAAACACAGTCAAAAGAGATTGCATAATGTCAAAAATGCATGGTCATCTGAAATTAATGCTGTTTTGTTCCTGAAACAAGCACAGATCCTCATGTACAGACCCACGGCGCGTGTTCAATTCAATTCAATGCACTGAAGCATCACGACAAGGTTATCGGTTAAATAATTCCACTAATGTCACTTAGATACCACAGGTATTATTGCTGATGGGTTGCACTTAAAGGGGGGGTATCCTAGGATGTGGCAATTCTTAGTATTTATGGTGATTTTGGTACTTGGAGGTGTGAAGTAATTACAGTAAAAAAACGGAATCATGTTACGATGCCGTTTCCCCACAGTCACCAACTATAAAACACGCCCCCTTATACAAGCCAGTCAGATTTTGCTCCAGTGTCTATGTAGACACTGAACTGTCTGAAATCGACTAATCAGCGCTAAGAGGAGGGCGGGCCTTCCAGAATGGCCAGCCAATCAGAGCAGTAGCTCATTAGCATAAGAAGCTGCTTATGTAAAACAACCTATTTTCTTGTAGGTGGGAAACAAACACAGGGAAGTGAATAGCTAAAGCTATAACTAAACGATTTTTACTGAAAAAAATAGATGGGCGGAGCAAGCAGCTAGCGAAGTTATGGATTCTACTAATAGGGATCATGACTCGCCTCATTGGCAGAGTTTTTCTCTTGGTTTAAGAAAAATAGGATCTGAAGGCTAAATATGAGAGTAAATGACTTGTTAAGATGGATTTTTTTTTTGTGGCACTGGAGAATGACATGGAGATTCTCGCGATTCACACTTCCAAAAGCCAGCCACACTCTTACGATTCCTTAAAGATTTGGTTTGCCCACTGTTCTGCAACCACCATCCTACACTCCTACTCTCTGCCCAGGTGGACACAGACAAATCCAGAAGAGCAACAGAAAGCAGAATCCATCAGGGTGACAAAGCAAACTCTCAACATCGTTTGAACAAGACCCATACACTATTGTGGAATGGAAAGGCAACTCTGTTATTCTTGAAAAGGATGGCAGGCAGATGATGTTTCTACATTTCTTTTGCGAAACTGTTACAGCCAGGACAAAAGACTGCCCCAACTGGTGCTGATGTAAACAGCCCAAACACAGCCAGCCAGCAGCAAGGTCGACCTCAATGAGCCAGAGGGAACCCAGGCTGTCTGAGCGACTGTCACTTAGAAAGACATTCCCATAATGGAGCAGCATCATCTCCGGCATTGTCTAAATGGCAGTCTACCTCTAGCCATTCTATGTTGCCAATTTAATATATAAAAACAAGCACAGATCCTGTACAGATCCAGGGCGCGTGTTCAATTCTATGCACTGAAGCACTGCGACACGGTTAAATTACCTGATTACACTAACGTTTGTGCCTCTGTATGGGAAACACTGCATCTCACAGTCGAAAATGCCCTCTAGAGGCCATCCGACGAAGCGCATCATCTCACTAAGCGTTACCTGACTGACTGAGTGACTGAGTGACTGACTGACCTGAATTTGCCTCGTGATGCCCTCGGCTGCCCCGTGGGAAAAAGAGGAAGATTATTTAATAACAGTGATACAATCATTGTTTCTGCTCCTATTCCCTGTTCCATTTGCCTCTGTTGTAGTTGGCATGGCTAAAAGCATTACTGTTTGCAGCCTGCCAGGCTAATCTCACTCCACAATGAAATGCCTCCCACGGGTGGAGCGGATGTGTGGGCAGCTTTTGAAGCGGACCAAAAGAAGTAAAGAGGCACTCGCTGGTAGACACAGACACACACACCGGAATATATATGGACACAGGTGTACATATGCATCTGCTCATTCATTATATACATGCACACACACACCTGAACGCACACATACATTATACACAAAAACAAAAAGTCAGACATGCTTTCACATGGCTCCACAAACACAAAACACACAGCCATACACACACACACACATTGATAAACTTAGCACATCCACTCTCCTTCTCAATTTTCTCACTTCTCTACATACAGCATCAGTCTTTTATCACACCCTTGCTTGCTTGTACCCTACAGTACTGTGATTAGTATGGCCCATGCTAGTGAACAGTCCAGTTGATCTACACTTAACAGTCTCATCAATAGAAATGATAAGGATGCATGTAAGTAGAAATGTTTATCAATGTCCTTAATTACAAACCTCCAAACAGGTGGAAAAAGCTGCTCTATCAGCAGCAAATGCTTTTGATACCATTTGCATCATTAACCACCAAAAATAAATCATAGTAAATTACCTATTTTGCCACTAGTAAGCAACAGCATTATGAAACTATTATATGCAACATATACTTCTGAAGTAATTATCCAAATCTAATCGCATAATTAGTTGCAGAAAAGCTGTAAAGAGGACTGTGAAAATGCAACCACTAGCTAGTGGGACGGCAACATGCTTATGAACAGTACAGGTGATGTACTCTTACTGTCTAATGTTATGCAATATTTTTTTACTGATTTCAGTAAAACGGTTTATATAGGTTTGAGATGGATTGGCTTGATTTACCTGCCTTCCGTTTCGTTGACATACGCACCTGCTTTAGGGGGTTGGTCCTGGCAAGCCTAGTTAACTGACATTTCTGTACCCCAGCCATCAGCTACCATTCAAAGTCTGGCTATAGTGAGAACAATTTTGAAATAGCCCAGACTAAATATACAAGCCATGGACAAGGAGAGAGGTAAAGATTCCATCCCTCTATAAATCATTTTCCTCTCCGTAATGATAAAATCAGTTTCAATACTCCTGTAAGGAGACGGTGAAGGTGCAGCCATGGTCATGGACAACATCGTCTAATTTACATGTCTGTGATGTTGTTTACACTTGTGAATTTGCTTGGTTAAAAGCTTTGACATATACTCTTCTGGCTTGCTGAAGTGTTTATAGTTGTGGTAGATCAAAGGTTTGATTTCAAGGCAATTAATTCAAAGACAGCCATTTAAACAAGAAACAAAGAAAGAGTGAAAAGCCGCAATTTGCGTTTTTGCTGTGAACCGTAATTGTGTTTTAGAAGTAATCTTTTTCTTTTGGCAGGTCATGTCTCCTAACTCACACAGAAAAGCAAGGCAGAACTAATGTTCAAGGTTTCTGCAGTATTTAAAGGACAATTTCACCGTTATTGACAGGAGTTGTATGGTGTATGGTGTCCAGGTTTACGTTTTAACACATAGCCAGCGTCAGACGGCCTGGTGGATAGATGAAGCTGGCACACAGCTGAGCGATGGGAGAGGAAAGAGAGAAAGACAGAGAAGCAGGAGAGAAATAAGCAGCTGGCACCAAACGCCCACCAGGTCACCACAATAAACAGACAGACAGAGAGAAAACACATTCTCTCACACACACACACACGCACACACACGCACACACACACACACACACACACACACACAAACACACACGGACATCCGGGTGTGTGCATGAACATTCACACTCAAGGGCTTGTGTGGATGCATAATCACACGAGTGTCCAAGAGCGCATACACACTTTCACTCTCTCTCTCTCTTCCCCTCTCTCTCTCTCTCTCTCTCTCTCTCTCTCACACACACACACACACACAATGTAAGAGCACACACATTCGCAAGTGCACACACACACATACAAAGAGTAAATAATCAAAGAAAAGAGGTGAACCCATGGTTTGGAGATGGATCTGATCCATCATCATCATCTAGCTGGAGGGCTGACTGGCATTACCAACACTCTCTGAGTGTGCCACACACACACACACACACACACACACACACACACATAATCGCACACACATACAGCCCCTCATGGTTCACACAGAAGTTGAATCAAATAAATCACAGCAAATATCCCACTACATCAACCTGCCATGTATTCATTCATTCATTCATTTAGAGAAACAACACTTGTTCTAGAAAATCTTCACTACATGTCACATGGTGGAGAAAGACAGGAAGTATTGGAAGAAGGGGATGACATGTGATAAAGGTCGGACGTAAATTTACCGTGTAACAAGTCTACTGTTTGGTGTGTGCTTTGTCATGCCATCCTTTTTGGTGAGAAGAGTGCAACTGCCAGCCCAAGGACACATAATACTAAGAAAAAAGGAAGGAAAGAAAGAAAGAAAAAGAAACAAGGATGATATGAAAGAGAGGGAAGGAATATTACTACTACTAATAATAAAAAATGATGACGAAAGGATTAAAGGTAAGAAAGCAGGAATGTAGGTATGCAGTAAAAGAAAAAAGGAAGGAAGGATCGAAGGAAAGAAGGAAGGATAGATGTGAGAAACAAGACACAAACAAATTAGAAGTAGGGTGAAATATTCTGAAGCTGCCATGGAATAATAACCCAATCTGTGTGTCAGAAAGTGTGTGGGTTGGTAGATGATTATCCTGCTGAGACCATTTTCCATTTTCTCACTGGGCAAAAAAACAGCAGATCTAATTTAAAAGAGGACTGTGGAGGTGACGCACGCACACGCACGCACACACACACACACACATACACACACACACAGTTTAAATTCCCAGCTCTGTGGCATCACAGCGGATGACGATGATGACAAACACAAATTACATTCTCTGATTATCTTATCTGCTAGACTGGCCTTACTGTACATCTGGGGATTGAAAGATTGTTTATATGTGTTGCGAGAGAGAGAATGCAAAGGGAGAGAAAGGAAATGTGTGTGTGTGTGTGAGAGAGAGAGGGAGAGAGAGAGAGAGAGAGAGAGAGATATAATGGGGTGGGTAAGATGTCTAACTTCCACTTTGACAGTATTTTCAGGGTTTAGATAAACACACGCTCCCTTAGCCTCAGTTATCGCATCAATCATAGCCACACACATTCACAGAGACACACACACACACACACACACACAAACACACATACACACAAAGGAAGTGAAGCAGAATAAAGATGCCTAGAATAAAGAACAGAAACTTTATACTAATTTTAACATGCTCTATTAGAAAAATAAAGAAATCTTCTAAAAGTTGTAACGTGGCGATTGGATATATTACCAGCTAGAGATTATATATATGTAACAATTTTCACCAGGCAATCCAAAGAGATGAATGTATGGGTTTTTCGTTCCAAAATGAGATACACACCATTGGAAAAAAGCAACATCTACTCTTATGAAATGATTATTCGCACAAAGTTTAAAAAGATAATGATATTTTTCAAAGGGTAGTAGGTAACAAAAGTCATAGATTGACAAAAATATGCTCTACACACTGACTTCTTTCATTTTAAAGATACTGATCAATGAACTTCAGGTAATGATTTTTCTCTAAAAGGGATATGTAGCATTTTGGAATTATCTCTTCTATGTTAGGGTCATGACACATGGGGTACATATTAAGAGAATATGGGAAACTTCACCAACCAATATGTTCAACAGTATTTTGCCATTATACTTGTGTTTCCTCTAACCCTGTTGTGCTATTCACACTGATTTTCTCCTGTGCTGATTTAAGAATTTGACTTTCCACATATTCATTTACATCAGGTCATATTCTGTCTAAAAGATTTTCTCAATCCACCCCATACCTAACAGTTTGACCATGAGGGGGCTCAATTAATTCATCAAACTTGATCTGTATGCTTCTGCCTTTTATGAACCCTGAGGAAGACAAATATTAATTTCCAGTATTATAATTGCTCCCCTTGCTGGCCCCATGAGATTTGATTAAGGAAATGAGTCAGGAGATGAGTCATACCATAAAAAAATTGAAGTCTCGCAGATAGATGAGCTTCAGGAGTGTCAATCACAGTCAGTCAGGTAGTGTGCACATGCACACACACACACACACACACAGGTTGTGTGAGGAGCAGGGATGTCATGCAAAGAAAAATGTTGGTACAATTCAGGCGGGGAGGCTGAGGGTCCTCCCCCCCAAAAAAGTTTTCAAAATAATGACTCAGTTTTCTGCAACTTCACAGGGCTCTTGTGCTCTTGTGGTTAATGAAAATTACATTCTCACTCATTCACTCATTATCTGTAACTCACCTTACTCCGCAGTCTTCGCCTCTCCTTTTGTTCCTCCACTGTTCCCTTATCTTCTTCTCTTCCTTTCTTTCTCTTCTCTCTTCTGTCACCTACCTACTCTCCTTTTATTTTTCTCTTCTCTCCTTTTATAACTCTTCTCTTCATATCTCTCTATTTCTTTTAATTCTCCTCTCTTCTGTTCTCTCATTCCTTTTACTGTGTTATTTTATTCCTCCTCTGCTTATATCCGTAACCTCCAATAGCAGATCACCTAACTTAGCTAATGTTAGCAACAATGTCAAAGTCGGTTAGCAACCGCTTAGCTAACGTTTAAGTTTAGTCAGAGCTGCTGTAGCTGAAGTTTGCTTGTGAACCAACAAAGTAAACTAACATTAGCAGCTTTTGTTGGCGATTTTGATCATTAAACAAACACAGAGGAAATACATAATGTTACAGACAGCTAATGACTGGTATAAAACATCTATTTACCTCAGTATTTACTACTGATGTCAATTTCTACTGAGCACGTGCGGAGGAACAGCCCAAGGCGGGAGGGGCGACCAACGGAACAAACCACTTTCCCCAGGATCAGGCAATTTATATAACTTATTCCATATAATCTAATTTATGTTATAAAAAAATTTAATGTTTTGTGTGCTTGTTTGTTTTATGTTCTTTGAAGTTGTTCTGTTCTTAAATGGGTGAAATAATAGGACATATGAAGTTAATTAGCTCCATATGTCATTAATCACATATTTTAATGTGTTGCTGAATTTTTGCTGAATTAAAAATGTTTTGCTAACAAACCATGGTGCAGATGTTGCATTATCCTCGCTTCATAAAGCCACGAAATGTATGGCTAGCGATTTTTTTTTTTTCATTGCAGCTTCAAAACCCATCAGAAACCACCTCAAAAAATAAAGGAAGGCATAACAGAGGGACCCTCGAAAGCAAAAATAGTCAATGTTAGCGTTAGGTGTAGTTAAAGGCAATAATTTTAAACCCCTATTCATTTTCACATTAGACTGAAAGGTGGCGGTATCCAGAATCCTTAATTTGGGATGAAAAATTGTGTAGCCTTTGAGAGAAAAAAATAAGCACAAAGCGCCTGGTGAGGAGAGAGATAATGACTAAACTCTTGCTCCAAGCATAATATCAATCATATGTTCTTACAGTGTCCATGCACCGAAGGACCTAAGAGGAAGAAAGATCTGTTTTTCTTCAACAATAACTATGCTAAAAAAAATAAAAAAAAATAAAAAACAGTTCCTGCAAACTGTAGGCAGGAAAACTAGGTGAAAAAGGGTGAAGTGAGAGTGCAGATGCAGTGTGTAGGTGTTCTGCGTATTCATGCATGCTCAAGCAAGAAGCCAGAAAAGATTATTCTTAGTTAACCGGATAAATATGTGTTACAAATGAATCTAATCAAACCGTTTTCAATCTACTTTTAGCCTGCAGGGAAGGTGGGCTGTTAAAGGAATAGTTCACCCAAAAATGAAAATTCTGTCATCATCTACTCACCCTCATGCCAGTTGAAACACAGGTGAAGTTTGTCCATATAACACACAGGGAGGTTGCCAGCACAACTCCATAGCAGCCTTCTCCAAAACAACTGAAGTCAGTGGGGACCAGTTCTTCAGAGTTCCAAAAAGACCTATATTTACACCATAATTTAGTGCAAATCTTAACTACAGCTGATTGATTTGCAACAAATAATGGTGTATAGGTCTTTCTATTCACAGTGTGATTGTTTGGCTGTTTTTGTTTTGGAACTCTAAAGAACCGGTCCCCACTGACTTCAGTTGTTTTGGAGAAGGCTACGAAGTTGTGCTGGCAACCTCCCTGTGTGTTATATGGACTAACAAATTTCACCAGTGTTTCATTTGGCATGAGGGTGAGTAGATGATGACAGAATTTTAATTTTGGGTGAACTATTCCTTTAACAGGTTATGTATTACAGCAGAGGCGTTGTGATTTAGATTCAGGTTGAGACATCATCTTCTTCTTCTACTGATCAAAAGCAGCTCACAGTATACAACACAGCAGCACTGATGGGTGTAACCAATTTGGGTGACAAATCATCCGTTAAAATAGCTTACACCGATTTAACCTCTTCCTTAACATGGCAGGTGTGCTGTCAACAGGAAACCCATTACTGTGGAGACGTGATGTCGACTGGCTCAACCCTCATTATTTTCTCAGCTACTCCCCCAGGCTGTTAGTGGAAATAAGAATGTGTTCTTTAAGTTAATTGATTGCTTAAATAAGGGTTAAATCCACTGATCTATATTATAGCCTACTCTGGGTGGATAGTTGTATTACAGATCAGTGGTTAATCAGATTGAATGTATTTTGGCTCCGTTCTGTGAAATCCAGTACTGTAGAAATGATTTAGACTATTCACCCATCATACCATTATCCAGCTACGGCTGTCAGCTCTCACTGCACACACACACACACACACACACACACACACACAGGCCTCATATGGTAGTGTAGCCTCAGGGCGAGTGTGTGTTTGTGTTTCTTTCCAAACCAGGTGGGATGAAGGGCTGTGTGAGTGACTGACAGCTGGTGATGGAACAGCATGTGTCTTCCTCAGCCAAGCCAAATGACGAGGTGTGTGAGTGGCTGACAGCTGTCAGATGGAGCGAGTATTGTCTGTGTGTGTGTGTGTGCGTGCTTGCATGTACAAAAGTGTGTGCACGCATACAAACACATGCAGTCCTTAATTAGCACTGTTACTATAAGTGTGTTTAATTCATATTGCTGAGTTTTTGAATGGCATCAGAAAGCTGAAACATCACTAGTACAGCAAGTACATCTTTTGCTGAGGTAGATTAAGACCAGGAATTTCATTGTTTGACATACTTATAACTGTTAATAACTGTAACTGTTTGAAACAATTAACCAAACTGTGCTTACTAGGCACCTCACACTGAGGTTTTTCCTTGTAAGGTTTTTCTTGGGAGTTTTCCCTTGTCTTCACTGAGGGTCAAACATGGTGCCGGTTAGGTTAAGTAGGTCTTTTCAACATGCTAGTTTGTGTCTTGT